>NC_133374.1:10115245-10148311 GCF_049309525.1 Garra rufa
GCCGCAAGAACTCCAGACGCGCGTAAACGCGTCTTACCATTGACTTAACATTGAAATCACTCGCGCCAGACGCATATTCGCGTTTGGTGTGAACGCAGCATAAGAACGTGCATGTAAACGCGCACAATCAAAGGACCCCGCTCTGACGAGTTGATCGTCTGAATGAAGTGTGCGTTTCACTTTGAAACACGCAGCGCAAACAGACTTGATGAGAGGATAATGCCATAATTACGCTTAGTTCGTTTGACGGACACTTTGCCAAAGTGATGGCACGAAACACAACGTTAAAGACATTTTATGTTAAAATGACGAGTATGAATATATTTTCGGTTTATTATAAAACTGTGGCGGGACAGATTACACTGTGGCGGGCCTCCACACTCTAGTTAATGAATGGGAAACACTGCGAATAAATAAACGAAAGATGGTGACACCTTCAGGACGAGTGGTGAATATTCATATCCTCTTTTGTGAAGCACGCGCATTAAGAATCGATTCGGGATATCGTTGCGTTAAACTGAAGATCGATTAAAATCGGAGAATCGATATTTTTTACCCAGCCCTAGTAGGAACCCAGAGATGTTACGCCTATAGCCGATATAAGGCCAGGGAATGTGTGAAATGAAATCCTTCCGCGACTGTGCTGCCGAATCCCCACACAAGCCCCTCTCGTGAATGTTTATGACACCTTAATATACCACTACAGTTATGAAATGTGAAAAATAAAACAGAAATAAGTCACTTACCACAGCTGTGAATCGTTCTTTTTGCTGCTCCCAAATGTCGTCCGTTGAAGATAATCCTGCCTCTTTAGATTTGAAATTTACCAGAATGCATTGCGGTTTACAGCAACCCAGTGTAGTGCATGGAGCCCATCAGACATGAAATAACTAGTTATATTCCTTAAATGACTTCTCCCCCATGATTAACACCTATGTGCTATGAGCCAGACCTCTGGTCACTATCCAGCTCATCCCCCCACCATCAAGATAAGACTCCTACAGGAATGCAGGGAAAGATAGACTTTCCTTATTCAGACATGCAGTCCCACATACAGTTATATAGAAATGTACACGTATCAATGTGTTACCTTTTCTTATATTGTTGTTTCTGTTATGTATGTCGGCCTCAAACATTAATCCGCAATAGGTGAATTATTGTGCATGCTAAGACTCTCACATTTAGAATCACTCAGTCAAACGAGAAGATACATAGATCATGTTTGGTGTCTATGAGCAGCATTTATTATTCCCTAAATGTTAATGTTTGTGGCATCTTAATAACTCCTTGCTTTATAGGTATTATTGAACTTTTGAAAGTTTTGTGGCCAAACAACCAATCAGCTTCCACATGCGAAACCCCATTGTGAGAGACAAAGACTTTCAATCTTCCCTCCAAAACTCAGATCAACCGGATTGGACAAGGTCCAACTGTGGGCGTGAACGACCTACAGGTTTATAAACCTTCCCTCATCCCTCTCTCTCGCTCTTGCCTTCGGGACACAAAGACACGTCACCCGCACCTCCCCCCAGATCCATGGGGGGGGGGGGGTCACCTAGCAATGGAGATGATGAGGCCTGCAATACTCTCAAGGAACTGGAAAGGACTTTCTGAACTGAACACATACGAAACCAATGCACAACAACAACAAGCTTGCAAGTATCCGTCCTTTCTACAAACGTAGATAGCTGCGTTTAAGGCGTTTTATAAAAGAAACGATTTCAGGATGTTCAGAACCGTTTCATTCCTGTCCCTTTGCAAACTCACTTTCTGTCTCTCTCTCTCTTACTCTCTCTCTCTCTCTCTCTCTCTCTCTCTTACTCTCTCTCTCTCACGCGTTCTCTGTCTATTTGTGTTTTATGTACGTTTGTCTATGTGCGATCGTTTGTAAGTAGAATAGTTTAATAAACAACCATATATTCACATATAATGATTCTCTGTGCTGAATGCTTACATTACAAAGTCACTTAAACTGTTTCGATCTCATATTGCTACCTTAAGCCCTATTCTGTTCAATCGTTTTAACTCCGTTCTGGTTAGTAAAAATGCGTTGCCGTGACGACGGGCCAACGTCAGAGTAATGGGTATCACTGAACAATTTGCTGGACAAAGAAACCAGTCGATATCGTTATTACTGTTACTGATCAGAAACTGGAAATTGCGTATATTTAATGACGATTATTATACACGATTTCCTGTGAGTTAAACTACTTTCCCTGACTGAAATGTATGTTTTAAATAACTCATTTCATCCTATTCATTGGTCATAAGACCTGGTGGAGTTTGCAGTGTATATGTGATGAGAGAAACAGTCTCATGCATATACACACATATATTGATCATCTTAAATTCTTTGAGCTAACCAAAATTCTCTACACCAGCAAACACATTTACGTTGTGGCGACGTCTGTGCAACGTTCCATTTTTATAATGGCAACGTCGCCGTCTACGTACTCGCAATGTTGTAACAACGTGGAAATGTAAGACGCGAAAAGGCTGTGGCAACGTTGTTGGGCGACATTCATCAACCAGGAGGCGACATTTTTACTACATGTATTTTTTCATGCCAGATTATAAATATTGCCTATTCTGCGTGTTATATCAGGCACGGGATAGGTTTATAAATCTTTTAAATACGGTTTAATATTAAAAATCGTCCAATAATATTGTTCTTTTTGACTTAACATCTTTGAATAAACTTTGAATAAAACTTTGAGTAAAAATGCCATACAAATTCATATAATCAAACTTTATTTCAAACCAAACATTTCATACATATCAAGGATAAGTACGTTAGGTATACATTTGGAGGAAAATGCAATATAGATTATATTTTACGTATGTAAATATGTTAAGTCAGTTTAATTATATTAAATTACAAATAAAAAGCAAAGGCATCTGAGAATGTTTATTAAACAAAAGTAAAACAACAAAACAGCGGTCACCGGCCGATGAGGTGGACTCTGGATGGAAAATACGGAGGCCAGGTGATCGTCAAAGGCAGGCGGTAGGGAGAAAATAGTGCGAGAAAGATGAACAAATCCAGAGGGCAGAGGCAAACGCAGAATCCAGTAGACAGGCACAGGTCAACACCAAACACCAGGAAGGACATCTGAATACTGAAAGAAATATAGATCGCATAAACACCCGACCGCAAACTCACACTCGGTATGTGAATTATCAGATATTCCATTAACAGAAAATAAATAAATAAATGTCTCATTGGACACGAAAATTAAAGGATTTGTTTGGATATTTATATTTATCTGAGAGAAATCAAAAAGCAATACTCACATAACCTTATCCTGGCTTGAAGAATAATAACAGCCTAACGGTCTGTTAAAATTTAAAAAGCGCTTCGGAACAGTGACGAGTAAATGTCGTACAGTGGTTGTCCAGACAGCCTAAGCACAACTTTCAGAGATGGCCCTGAACCGTAGTAGAATGGCAACATTGTGACAACGTAGTAACAACCTGACAACACAACGTAGAACCAACAAACTTTTAGCCATGTTGTTACAACGTTGCTAAAAGGTTGGCTACGTTGAGGCAACGTTGTGTGTTTGTTGGGGTAGTAGAATGGCAACATTGTGACAACGTAGTAACAACCTGACAACACAACGTAGAACCAACAACCTTTTAGCCATGTTGTTACAACGTTGCTAAAAGGTTGGCTACGTTGAGGCAACGTTGTGTGTTTGTTGGGAATATGCTGTATTGGCTGTATTATAAGAAATACAACCCGCTGCTGTAAAATATTGCTGTAATTTTTACAGATATACAGATATTTATACATACATACATATATATATATATATATATATATATATATATATATATATATATATATATAGAGAGAGAGAGAGAGAGAGAGAGAGAGAGAGAGAGAGAGATCTATTGTACATTGTACATTGTACATATCTATTGTAAATATCAACCAAGGCAGAACTGATGGAACATAAAAAAACTGTTTCCTGCCAATATGTGTACTTTCCCCAACCTCAGGCTGCTCAGCCTCATTCTTGCCAATGGTGCCTGAGGTTTCTGATCAGTTAATCTTAGAAAGGAGGCATTTTAGTGATTTCTTTCACACAGAAATGCGATCCCCTTTAAGAACTCCCTTTAAGAGAGTGCTCCTAATCTCAGTTTGTTACCTGTCCACAAAAGCAATCAATCAATCAGATTCCAAACTCTCCATCATGACCAAGACCAAAGAGCTGTCCAAGGATGTCAGAGACAAGATTGTAGACCTACACAATGCTGGAATGGGCTACAAGACCATTGCCAAGCATCTTGGTGAGGAGGTGATAACAGTTGGTACGTTATTCGCAAATGGAAGAAACAAAAAATAACTGTCAGTCTCCCTTGGTCTGGGGGTCCATGCAAGATCTCACCTCATGGAGTTTCAGTGATCATGAGAACGGTGAGGAATCAGCCCAGAACTACACAAGAGGATCTTGTCAATGATATCAAGGCAGCTGGGACCATAGTCACCAAGAAAACAATTGGTAACACTACGCCGTGAAGGACTGAAATCCTGCAGCGCCTGCAAGGACCCCCTCCTCAAGAAAGCACAAGTACAGGCGCAATGAACATCTGAATGATTTAGAGGAGAACTGGGTAAAAGTGTTGTTGTCAGATGAGATCAAAATCAAGCTCTTTGGCATCAACTTAACTCGCCATGTTTGAAGGAGGAGGAATGCTGCCTATGATCCCAAGAACACCATCCCCACCGTCAAACATGGAGGTAGAAACAAACATGCTTTGCGGGTGTTTTTCTGCTAAGGGATAATGGACGGGGCTATGTACCGTTAAATCTTAAAATATACTGTAAAAGCCTCAAAACCTTAATGAGTGGGACAAAATCCCTTCTGGGAACTAGTGGCCAACTACAAGAAACGTCTGACCTCTGTGATAGCCAGCAAGGGTTTTGGCACCAAGTGTCATGTTTTGCAAAGGGGTCAAATACTTATTTCACTCACTGTATATCTTTTATATGTACTTACATAATATGTATATTGACAGGGGTTTGGATGGATATACATGATGTATGTGTCCAAAAATGTATTACATACATAAACAATATAGGTCTAATAGGTTACAAATATGTTTTTACTTCATATGACAATTCATATATGAAATTTAATATATCATATTTGCATATGGGCTCAAGCATTTTATTTCAGCAAAATGATAGCACAGAGGTTTTATATGGAAACGTAGTACCAGTTTTCCAAAAGTAAAAGCAGTTTAGCATAGGGCTGCTCGATTTTGGCAAAAATCATAATCACGCTTATTTTGGTCAATATTGTAATCACGATTATTTAAACGATTATGACAGGCTCCAAAACTTTACACAGTGATTAATTTAAAGATAGCAATACAGCGAGAAAAAGATACAAATAAAAAAAACTGCTTTAAAAATACTGAGTACTTTTATGCAAGTCTAAAATAGTCTAACAATACTACAGAAATTGAATTTGAATGTAAAATAAAACAATGTCTTCACTCTAATAGTTAAACGTGCTGTTTCTTATTAAAACTAAAAACGTCCTTCATTCATGAGCAGTGAGTGATGTTTCTTGTATAAAACGTATTTTTACGTTTTATTCATATTAGGCACAGAGACGCCAAAAGGAATATTACAGTATGCGTTGCCGCTTTAACCACACGGACCCATTATACTGTTCATTCTCAACTGTTTATGTGCTTTTAAGACATAACTGACAAGTGTTTACATGAATAATCACCAAGCCCCTCATTTTGAAATATTTTTGCGTGTATTTGACCGTTTAGGTGCGCACCTTGAGCTAAAAGATAACTTTCATGTCCGTGTTCCGCTCCGTCTCTGAGCGCATCAACAAAGGACAGCGCAAGTTTTCTTACGTGCTATTAAAAACACAACATCAAAGAAACATTAATAAAACAAGCACGTCCCATTTTATGAAAGCCACCTTACATGATTTAGCTGATTTGCATGTGAAATTTGGCTTTTATGGAGGAGCTTCAGTGAAATCTCAGTCTGTAAGTGAGAGTCCTTTATAGCTGAACAAAGCCTGTTCTTCCTTGTTTCTCTGCTTTCACTAAAACAGATTGTTGAGTAACCATGACTCAGCAAAATGAAAATATGTCAACATTCACATTGTACCTATACAGCTTCTTAAACTGAAAAGTTTCAAAAGCTTCATTTACAAGTTTGTGACTTAAAGGTCCCATATTGTCAAAATCAAAATTTCCTGGCTTTTTTCATGATAACTAAGGTCTAGGGGCTATCTAACTACCATATGAGTTTCAAAACAGTCAATCCACAGTAAACTGCACACAGCCTGCTTAAAGCAGCTGTTCATTTTCACGAGCTGCTGTGACTTCCGTAACGATGTGACGTCCGATCGACTCAAGTCACTGCCTTCAGTCACAAACCAACGTCCCACCCTCCTTTTGTCAAACCCCCAGACAACAACGCATCCATTCCATTATTGAGCAACAACAACATGAAAACAAGTGGAGAAAACCCTGTTCAGTCGATAGATGTCAAGCTACGATCATTACACAGGCTTCAGAACAACGTGAATATAAGAGACCAGTGGCCCGTCAACTTCAGCCTCTTTCACACAGCGATTCCGGTAAATACACGGATGATGTGTCCCACGATTTGTTCCGGAATTATTTAATTTGGTTCATTCACAGTTGTTTTCCGGAATCTGTGCGTGCTTTACACACAAACCATAAAGACATGTGACGTTTGGATGTGAGATGTAATGCGACACGTACATTTCACTAAACTGAAACTAACCTGAACAAACTGTGCTTCAGCGCTGATAGTGAGGAGCTGGCTCTGCCTGATGATCGCTGCTTCATTCCACTTTGCACATATTTTTTGTTGTGAAGAGTCGCTTGATAACGTGCATCATCACTACAACACTGCCTTTATGGTTCTGGCTTTGGTTCACACAGCGCTCCTTCCCGTAATTTTCCAGAAAAGTTTGTTTGGTATAAAAGTGTAGTTTTGGACTGAAGTAACGACAAACACAAACGTACCGGGCCCACATTTTGTGAAAGGGGCTTTACTAAAGCAACAGTTATGTAGCTTACTGCATTCGGTGTTTGAAAAAGAAAAAAACATTAATGATCATTCTGAAATATCTTGTTGAGTATCAGCTCTCTCTATTGCTCTGAGGTCGCTTACGCTTACAGCATACATGACCGTAGTTACCTGTGATTGGCCTGGTTGTGCGTCACTCAGAAAACAACAGGCCAATCAGAAGAGAGGCTCATGAATATTAATTAGATGGGCCAAAATCGACCTGTTTTTGACAGAGCTCCTTAAAAAGGAGCTGTAAAAATATATTGAGATGGATTTTGGCACTTATACCGCAAATATATATTCTTAAGGACATCAACAAATAAAATAAACCTCCAGAAATGTGTAGAATATGGGACCTTTAACAAGCTATAGCAAACAGAAACATGTTCAGCAAGTCTAGAAACAAGCCCAACCTATCTGTTTTGTGCTATTATTTTTGAATTGAGATAAAATTACTAAAGTTTAATTTCCTTTGTTAATAATGACCAGAAGCTGTTCACAATAACAACCACTATTTCAAAAGGTAAAAGCCACAGACAAATTGTGTGGGTCATTTATAATTTTATTGTCATTTAAATGCAAGTACAACAAGCCAGATCAGTTCACAGGTTGCTTGCTGTCATAATACATGTCAATTAAAAATACAACACATTATTTGGCCTTCCAATCATATCCAGAACATGTCTTTGGTGAAATTCAGAACGACTCCAGATCAGCTTATTTCATTGCATTGGTTTCAGTAGCTTAATGACAAGTTCCCTAAAGCACCAGTTCACCAAATTACATCTTTACTTTTAAAGTAACCAATTATTTTACATTATCAAGCTGTATCTTCAATACATGCTAGTCATTTGAAAGACAAAACTGGGGTGTATAGGATGTTCAACACATTATGTAGGCTAAATTTCCATCTTTCCCTTCACTTGAATTGATTCTTCAGCAAGACGAGGAAAAATTTGAAGTACTGATGAATGGACACAAATGAATCTGGATACAGTTGTGCTCTCAGTTAATTAGTTAGTGTTCAAGCATGAGACCCGTTCAGTGTTTACAGTCCAAATCTATATAGCAAATGACCCAAACTCCAATTAATATTGACTTAAATAAAAAATACATATAATTACATCCAAAACACAGCATTGAAAAAGGCAATAATGCAGCAGTTAAAACATCCGTAACTTTGTTTACATTTCTATTGGTTCAGGATAAAAGAGGGAAGGGTCACAATCTTAAATTCGATCCCTATTGAATACATTGTCCTAAATCTGCCTGATGCTGGTACGAAATCTATAGAAGAGTCCTAAATTAGGGCATCAAACCACAACTCATCACAATTCATAGAGCGATCAAAACAACAGCAGGCCGTCCATGATTCGCTTTAAGTGCTGTGAGCATCTGGTGCCATGCGTTGAATTAAGCCAGTCTAACCTGAAGATGAAGATTTATGAATCTAACAATGGCTTAAAAATAACTATACTGTGAGAAGCTTCCATCCAATCAAATGCTCTGGAAATCTGTGGTTAAACAAGCTTTTTCTGTGGTTTGGTATCAGTTCAGGTATGTTCAAAATGTGACAGAACAAACAAAGGAAGACAAAAAAGGCAAAGCAATCAGATGTCATAAGGTTTTCTTGCGTCTCAGACAAAAGAATTAGAATATTTATTTCTTTAAATAAATATGAGCTAAAATTTGACAGGATGGAGTTTAGTTTGGTATAAAAGTGTAGTTTTGGACTGAAGTAACGACAAACACAAACGTACCGGGCCCACATTTTGGTTTCACTTCTGCTGATATGTCGCGTCATACTGAATATAAACACAGGACGATGCTGTTTTCTTCTCAAAAACCTGTTCGTTCTACTAATAAAAAGATTTAGAGCAAGACATGTTCTTTCTACAACAGGCTAATTGTTGCGTTTAGGCTATTTGTGTCACAGCGACAGACTTTGATTTAAAATTTCTATCATGTACTAAAACAGAAACGCATTGGACAGACAACTCTAGAACCCTCTACTATTAAAAAACAAACTTGATTTTCAACACGTACAGAAACTTAAACCAGTTTTGGAATCACATCTTGTCAGTCAAAGTTGTTTACCACGTATTAGTTGCGCAACACAAACCCTCGACAGTTAAATCAACTACTGTATGAAAACGGAGCGATTAGCTAAGCTAACTAACCTACGCTCTAACCGCCGCGGTGTGTTAGGAGGAACGTGAATGGAGCCTAAATGTCTACCGTAGATACATTCAGTCAGGAGTAACGGTGTCATTTTCTTGTGCTGGTTTATACAACAGTCCGTTTTCATTCAGCCATGTTAGGAAATGTTTCGTTCTCTGTGTGAGCAGCACAAGGTCATCTTTACGTCCACACGTTGCGTCGATACAAATTAACGATAGAAACGTCTATTCGAGTTACGTCTTTAGTTATGTACACGTCATTGTTGCACTGTGATATTTTCATTGTTATCAAAAAGCAAGAAACAGGACCAACACAAGTACGTTATAGCATCATACACCAAATTTCGCATGCTTTTCTTTACGCGTATGGACTTCAGATTACTTAGAATTGACTTTGAAAGAAGCAATACCAGAAAAATATTCTAAGCTTTCGGGTAGTATTGTTTGATGAACGTTCGTGGTACATTTAAAACACTGATTCCGTTTCGTACGGTGTGATTTGAGACTAACAATCTAGCGGAATGTGGATGGTTGAGTTATAGGTGAATACAAACCTTGTTCGTTTTATGTCTGAAGTCAAACGGAATGAAACTAGCAGTCTAAAATGACTCGAATCTATAACTAAGTTGTCTTAGAGGGTCAAAACTTCATCCGGTGAACTCAAAAATATATCATTTCATCCATATCACAGTTTGACCATGAAATAAGCTCTGCTTTGAAAATAGAAAGGACAAAACAAACCACTCAGCTTCTTTGAAACACGTAATTCATTCAGGAAAAAAAGTGTGACGCTATTCCAAGATTTGAAAACGGCCGAACATGCTCGGCGCGGCCACACCCTCATGAACGAAAGCAAAAACCGGGGGATATTCGGTGCTCTGCGGATTCTCTTATTAGTGTCTCTCCCTGATGAGAGAGTAGTATGCAAACGTTTTACTACAAACTCCCTATTTACGTGCCGGGTTTGTTGTACATTTTGAACATCGGTCATATAGACATACATACAGTACGAGGGAGAGGGGGTTGCAGTGGAAACCCCAATCGAAAAACGGGAGGCGAGAGAGGAGGGCATGGCCTTGAGACTGCAGAGCCCTCCTCAGTTCATTTGCTCAAAGAATTTGTAAGTGGGGTTTTCATAGCCATGGTTCTGCATCTTATTCAGCTGTCTCTCCTCTGGGGTCAGCATGGGGTCGACCTGCGGGGAGATGGGGAAAGAATCGCTTTGAATGGAGCATAAGTGAAATTAAATGGGAAAAAATAATGATCGGAAACATTATAATAAGCTGGCTATGAGCACAAAATTTTTAAATTGAACAAGATTAGAGTGATACAGTATCTTATGTGTGGCCAACCAGTATACAAATGCAGGAAATGAAGGGGGAAAAAAAGAAAGAAAAGTCTAAAGATACTGTAGTTTCTTTTTAAGAATAAAATGACAGGATACTTAAATAGCTTGACTAATAAATGTAATATTTCAACACTGGTAATTTTTTTTATAAATCTTTGATAAGTTATAATAACTTTTCACTCTTTTTTGTAATAGAAAGCGCAATGCAATCCAATTTTTTTTAATTATTTCCAATTTTTAAGTGTGAGACCATCTGAATTTCAAGAGGCTATTTACAGTGAATTCAAGAACTTTTTTCAAAGCATTTGAATAATTCTTAGCTTTTTTTCCTCAAGAAAAAGATAAAAAGTTGTTTCTGTTTTATGAAAAAAAAAAACATTTTGAAAATGTTTTCTGAATCCATTTCCTACATTCCTGCATTTGTATACTGTAGTTTATGAATGTTATAAAAATAAAAATCTCATATTTTTTAAAGAATAAAATGATAGGATACTCAAATACCTTGACTAATAAATGTAATATTTCAACAATGGTAAATCTTTAATAATTTAATAGTTTATTAATATTTCACTCATTTTTTGTAACAGAAATCACATTGCAATCCATTCTTTTATTATTTCCAATTTTTTGATGGTCTTTCCATCTACAATGCTAAATTATAGTAAAATATTGTAAAACTAATATTTAATATGTAGCTAGTATTATAATTTAGCTCAAAGTGTGAGGCCATCCTAATTTCAAGAGGCTATTTACAGTAAATTTAAGATTTTTTAAAAACATTTTAATCATTCTTAGCTTTTTTCTTTTTTCTGTTTTATGAAAAAAAAAACATTTTGAGTTTTGTGAATCCATTTTCTAGATTTCCTGCATTTGTATACTGTAGTTTATGAATGTTATAAAAATATAAATCTCAATTTTCTTTCTAAGAATAAAATGACAGGATACTCAAATACCTTGAATAATAAATGAAATATTTCATATAAATTATGGTAAAACTTTAAAAAATCTTTTTATTAAGATTTCATTTTTTTTGTAATAGAAAGCACATTGCAATCCATTTTTTAAAATTATTATTTTTAAATTATGAAAAAATAAACATTTTGAAAATGTTTTGTGAATCCATTCATTCACATATACAGATAGCATAATTGTCAGTGCATACATGCTTGAATCTGTCAAATATTTGTGTATAATGATGATCTATCATCATTATAATATCATAAAACATAAATTCATATACCAGTCATGTATAATAACATACTATCCAAACTACTTGATTGCTGTCAGATTTTGAGTAGAAAACCTTACCAGTATCTTACCTTTATACAGTATCTACTGCAATTACAACTTTATATCTCACAAATATTTCTCAAAACTGCTGTTTTATATCTTATAATTGTAGCTATAGATTACACAAATGCAAATATTCCTATTTTAAACTTTATTTCACAATAATTGTTTTTTTTATTTGATCTGAAGATGTCTACAAAATAATTTCAACTGAAATCTTTATTTCATATCCACTTAAATATTTACTGGGTAAATAATGATGCAATTATTTATAAAGAAACCCTAAAGAAGTTATTTATGATTCATATAAGCCTGTATTTATATTTTACAAGTTTCACATAAAAAGAAACCGGTTTTGTGATCTGAAACTTACATTAATTATGAAACAACTGGCAGAATACTGTATGTACAACGTGTATATGTATGTGTAACTTTTTACTTAAATATTAAATCCCGTTTCATGACTTGACTTTTCCTGTTATGTTATTTTCCCTATCAAATGTCAGATGCAAAATGATTAGATATCAAAACAGATATTATCAGGAAACTGCTTCATGGGGTTGGTTGTTACTTCCTCATTCATGCTAAATATGGTGCTTTAATGGGTTATGGTGTATTTGAACTAGGCTACCACATTATAAAACCATAAACATGAGCCAGAAGCCATTTTGAGTCTGGGTTTGACCCAGTTTATGGACTTTAAATACAAACACACAAATGTCAGTAGTGTTCCTCTCAGGCAAACTCTCACCTCAACTATGCCATGACTGATGGTTCCATACGGCTTGCGGCGGACTAGTAACAAGCTGATGACCATCACCATAGCAATGGCCACCGCAACCACCAGCAGCCCCACCATTGCCCCACGGTTAAACGTCTCCAAAACGTCCGGCTGCTGTTATAGAAAACAGTGAGGCATTGAGTTTCAGTACACATTCAGTACAATACAACAACCAAATCAGCACCTGAGGGGATTTAACTTTATTTGCTTAAGATGGAAATGCAACCTATTCATGTCGTCCAAATGCATCCTATCCTTCCCATGTTCTTTGTATTTACTGAAGTGTCTAAATAATAGCTTTGTTTCTATTCTTATGCTGAACTTAAAAGTATAATGACAAATATTTGCTACAGTCATTTTCAAAGAGCTTTCACAACAGAAATAAATTCACAAATAAAGGGCTTTATGCTCACCAGCTCATCTCTCTGGATTCCTGGAGACTTGTAGACCACCTGCTTCAACTCTACAGAGGTGTTGATCTGAGGAACACATGAAAACGGAGTTAATCATGTGATAAGAAAATCTTTTGAAATTCTTGCTCAAGCTTTGTAATTAAAAGTGTTGAATAATTACAGATATAGAAGCCTTTTTTATTATTTTATTTTAACTAGGAGAATTCCATCTAAATTGATTCAACTCGAGATAGTGCCATCCAGTGGTAAAACTGCAAGACTGCAGACGTGTCATACTTTCTTGTGCAAAATTAATAATAATAATAATAATATAATTATTATTGTCAGTAGTAGTAATAAACACTATTATTGTATTACAATTGTATTTTTTTACTTTTATTATTATTATGTAATTGCATTTATATATAATGACATGATTTTTGAAATACAGTTGCAATTTTTATTAGAAAAATCGCAATTACACATACAGTATAGAGTCCTGTCTGACATGCATCATACAAAGGTGACAACGCAACATAATTACAATTTTATATGTGAATTAAGTAGGTAGGGCGTAGTGTATGCTATGTGGTATTCTAAGCATGTACTGTACAGTGCCTTGCAAAAGTATTCATCCACCTTTATCTTTGTTCATGTTTTGTCATGTTTTTACCACAACAATCTACACTCCATACACCCTATTGATAAAAAAAAAAAAAAAAAAAAAAAAAAAAAAACAGGTTTGTAACAACTTAGCAAATTTATTAGAAATAAAAAGCTGAAATGATTCCATTGCATAAGTATCCATACCCTTTTTTGAGACACTTAAAATTTAGCTCAGGAGCATTCATGTTACTTGTAGATGTTACTGCACTTTGAGTAAAATTCAGAACCTCAGACTGGGCAGAAGGTTCACCTTTTAACAGAACAGTGACCCTAAGTACAAAGCAAGAGTAACTTATCGACATCTCTGTGAATGTCCTTGAGTGGCCCAGCCACAGCCTGGGCTTGAGCCCAGTCAAACATTTCTGGAAAAACCTGAAAAAGTCTGTCAACCCCCATTCAAGCTGACACAGGAGCAGAAGAATGGCAGATAAATGCCAAATGCAAAACATGTTGCATCATACCCAAAAAGACTTGAGGCTGTAAAGCTGCTTCAGATAAATACTGAGTTTAGGGTATGAATACATATGCAATGTACTTATTTCAGTGTTTTATTTCTAATAAATTTGTAAAGTTGTCAAAAAAAATGTGTGCTTTGTCATTATGGTGTATCGAGTGTAGACTGAAGTGGAAAAAAAAATTAAAGCAGCAATTTAAGACATAAGGTTGCAACATAAAATGTGAAAATGAATACTTTTGCACGGCACTGTATTTTATTCTTAAGCTCTAAAGTCACTTTAGTAAGAAAGCACTTTCTGAGTAATACTGTACATATGCACATGTAAATGTGTTATTTTGTGTCAGAATTTGTCCTAACCTTCTCCTCGTATTCATAAGTCGGTCCTCTCTCAGAGGTGGTGTAGTCATACTCATCCACTGATGAAACTGTGGACATACAGAAATATAATATATAACTCTAAATAAAAAAATATATATATATACACATATTCAACTATACAGTATAAAACAAACTATAATATGAAAAAGATATTATGGGAAGTGTAATCAGACTGTCAGGATTTACCTTTCTTTTCATTAGGCTGGGGGTCTACATTACCAAAAAAACAAAGAGATAAAAGGAATAGGAAAAAGCATGGTTAGTAATTTCAGATTGTTAACTTTGTTTTTTAATTGTTAAAGATTTCTTTATGTTAAGCTCCATTTCCTTTCTCATATTGCTTTGTTTTGTATGTGGTTATTGTACCGATGCGTGGTGGGTAGGGGCGATTCTGGAAAGCTCTGTCTTCTTCCTCCTCGTCGTCTCGCTCTTCTTCGCTCTCGGCAGGAAGCAGCTCTTCAGTGGTGCGTGTCTCCGAAAAGGAAGTGGTCATGAGCTCGCTGATGTCCCCCCTCTCTGTTCTCACTAACTCCTCTGCAGAGACAAACAGGTCACACGAATGTTTCTGAGAATCTTTTGACTTTTTGAGGCAACAAGGGAGTCACACAAACACATCTTACGGATTTCGTCATGAAGTTTCTCAGCCAGGCCGGGGACCTTGTAGAGCAGAGCCAGACTCTGGTTCATTCTCTCTTCGATCACATGGAGGTGTGTGTAGACCTTCAAACACAGATATGAAAATTAGTATTCATTAATTTTTGCATTGGCATGACCTAAACAATAAATCTTATCTTTTTCATGTCTACAATGAGCAGCAAGACATTTTGGTTTCTATTCCTGTCATGCTCCACCTACACTGAAATCTTATTGGTCCAAAATTCTGCTTCACACAACAGTATGTTCTGATTATTATTACAGTATGTTCTGGTTATTATTAATTAACAATTATAAAAATAATAATTAGAATAATGACAGTATTATATATATATATATATATATATATATATATATATATATATATATATATATATATATATGATAGTATTATATATATATATATTTTTTATTATTATTTTTTTACTAGTAAAATAAAGTAAACTGTGACATATTATACCCAAAAATTCTTCATACTGTGGACTACAAATAAAATTAAAATAATATTTGGGACCAAAAATTATTCAGATACTGTTGTTTTTTCTTTAAATGCTAATATGAGCTTTTTACGCCACAGACTGAACAAAATTAGGCATTGCTTGCTAATTGGTCAACAAAGTATTGATAGTAATAGATAGCGTAAATATTGTCATAATAACAGCTGTCTGAATTTTTGGTTGACTGTAATTCATTAGTTCTTGTCATATTTTATTACCATTTTCTAAACTATAGCTATTAAACTGTGATAATGTGAGAAATGTTAAAGGTGTCTGAATAAATTTTGGTTTGACTGTACTGCACTGCCAACTAGTTGCTAATGTTAAAATGTTAAATTAATGTTAACAAATCAGTTCTCATTGTAAAGTGTTCAAGCCGTAGACATGAATGTAAGAACAGATCTGGGTGTGCGTCTCAAACCTGGAATTTCATCTGCTCAGCTTTCTGGGGGTCAGCGGACTCAATGTGCTGGTAATGACGCAGAGTGTGTCGTCTGTCCTTCTGCTCTGCGGCCATATAACGCTTCAGAGCTTGAAGCACACGGTCCGGCTGTGAGGGAACAGAAGAAAGAGAAACAATGTCAAAAAGAGACTGATAAATAATTAGAAACACAAGGTCACAAGTTTGATTCCCAAGGAAAGCAAGAACTGACAAAATGGTAGCTTGAATGCAGTTCAAGATGCTTTGGATAAAAATGTCTGCTAAATGCATAAATGTTGATGACAATAAAGAAGAAAAAATACTGTTTACAAATTGCAAATATTGTTTTGTGTTAATATTTCTCATAGCAATTCTCTATTGGAGGGACTGACCTGTGGAGGGTCGCTCTGCACAGCGCTCAGGTAGCTCTCCAGAGCCAGTCTACGGTTGTTATTCAGGGTGGCAACAACACGGGCCAGGTGCGTCTCCACCAGCCTCTGCCTCTCACCTGCTACCTGCTCCTCAAGGGTCTGTAAAACAGACTGGAAATGCTGGGAAAGAGAGAGAAAGGGAGAGAATCTTGTGAGAATAGTCATAATAATGACTAAACACGAAGTAGCTTTCACAACCCGGTTTAATTTTGCATTGCGGAATACTTTAAATTGACACAGGATAGTTAAAATATATATACAGTCAAGCCCGAAATTATTCATACCCCTGGCAAATTCTGACTTAAAGTTACTTTTATTCAACCAGCAAGTTTTTTTTTTTTGACCGGAAATGACACAGGCTTCTCCCAAAAGTTAACAAGATGATGTACAAGAGGCATCATTGTGGAAAAAATATTTCTCAGCTTGTATTTACATTTGAACAAAAAGTGGCATGTCCAAAATTATTCATACTCTTTGCAAACTGTCACAATCTATGGGAAAATACAAAGTTCTATACCATTCCAAATAGTCCAAGCTGTTCTAAAGCATCCTAATTACCCTGATTCATTGGGAACAGCTGTTTTAATCAACTCAACAGGTGAAAAATAGAAGTTCTCTGCTGTTGGTTTGTGGACAGTCATGGCTAAGACAAAGGAGCTCACTGAGGACCTGCGGCTGCGCATTGTGGCTGCTCACAAGTCAGGAAAGGGCTATAAGACCATATCTAAATGTTTGAAGTTCCAGTGGCTACAGTGCAAATTATTATTAAAAAGTACAAGACGTTCAGCACTGTGAAAAATCTCAGAGGACGTGAAAAAAAAAAAAAATGTGAAAACTTGCTGGTTGAATAAAAGTAACTTTAAGTCAGAATTTGCCAAGGGTATGAATAATTTTGGGCTTGACCGTATATAAAAGGCAGGAGGATATTTATTCAATAGGAACTGACTGAAGTGATAAAAGTGGTAATTTCTATAACACAATTTTGCAAGATCTGAATACAAGTTTTCTCCTGAAACAGCACCCAGTTTTAAAGATTTTTTTTTAACATAATGTGAAGGATAAAGATCAAGTTCACCCTCAAGAAAACTATCAATATTTGCTGTTGTTGCCAAAACCTTTATTTACATCATGTGGAACATAAGATCATGAGTCATGAGAAACTCAATTGTTTTGGTTCAAGAAAAAGAAAAAGAAATATTACAAGTGTACAATATGACCTATTTAATAGGTACCATAGGTAAGATTTTTTTATTTATGTGTTTTTGAAAAAAAAAGTATGCTTATTTGATAAAATACATATATATTTCTATTTGAATGCACTACCTGTCAAAAGTTTTTGAACACTAAGATTTTTAATGTTTTTTAAATAAGTCTCTTCTGCTCACCAAGCTTGCATTTATTTGATACAAAATACAGCAAAATCAGTAATATTGTGAAATATTTTTTACCATTTAAAATATTTGAAATGCTTTCAATTTGAATATATTTTAAAATGCAATTTATTCCTGTGATCAAAGCTGAATTTTCAGCATCATTACTCCAGTCTTCAGTGTCACATGATCCTTCACAAATCATTCTAATATGCTGATTTCCTGTTCAAGAAACATTTTTATTATTAATATTATTATTTTAAAACAGTTGAGTGCATTTATTTTCAGGATTCTTTGATATATAGAAAGATCCAAAGACCACCAAAAAGCTTTTACAACTTTTGTAACATCATACACTATACCATTCAAAAGCTTGAAGTCATTGTAATTTTTTTGGCAAAGAAGTTATAGAAATTAATACATTTATATAGCAAGGATGCTTTAAATGGATCAAAAGTAATGAAAAAGACATATATAATGTTACAAAAGATTTCTATTTCAGATAAATGCTGTTCTTTTGAACTTTCTATTCATCAAAGAAACCTAACAAAATATACTCAGCTGTTTTCAACATAATAATAATAATAATAATAATAAATGTTTTAAAGCAGCAAATTAGAATATTAGAGAATTTCTGAAGGATCATGTGATTGGAGTAATGATTCTAAAATATCAACATTGAAATCACAGGAATAATTGACATTTGAAAATTATTAAAATACAAAGCAGTTATTTTAAATAGTAAAAATATTTCAAAATGTTACTGTTTTTGCTGTACTTTGGATCAAATAAATGCAGGCTTGGTGAGCAGATAAGACTTTAAAAAATATCTAAACAATCTTTTGACTGGTAGTGTATATTTTAAAATGTAATACATTTCTGTAATGCAATGCTGACATTTAAGCAGCCATTACTCTAGTCTTTAGTGTCATATTCAAAAATTATTTATGAAAAGGCTGCTTCATATTTTTGTGAAAACTGTAATACTTTTTTTTCTTCACTGTTTTGTTAGATTACTTTAATGTATCCTCACTTAATAAAAGTATTCAAAACCCATTGATTCATTTCTTTACCTCATTCAGTGCCTGGCGGTCTGACTTGGGCAGGTTCTTTGACTGGTTGTCCGCCTCTGCCCATTCCTTCATGATCTGCATGCACAAACAAAGTCATGATTCCCTCTTAAACACTTTTAGGCCACATACGATCTTAAATGTACTCATAAAAAGTCTAGCCTCCCTCACCTCATTGATGCGTTTCATTCGCCGTTCCTCCAGGTCCAACTTGGCACGTAGGAAGTTGGCATGCTCACTGTCATCTCCTGGCATCTCGAAGTAAACATCCACACCATCTGTAGGACGAGGAGTGGCCACTACGAGAGGAGAGAAAGTTAATTAAGCACTAATCAGTGATTATTCAATCAATTAATCTATCAAGAGGGAAGAAAGGATCTCTACAGCTCAGTGAGACTAAAGTAGCATCAATACCAGCAGTGTGTTAACTTAAAACTCCATATGAGAGTGAGTTAAAGAGGAGCCATTAAAAATGCAATGTCGTTTTAACCTCACGCATCCTGTTTAACCTCTGTCTGTGTGTGTGAGAGAGACAATTTATGACTCCTGAGAGATGAAACATAAGGAAGACTCACAGTTGTCCATCCGTGTTTGAGGTTGGGTGGAGGCTTTAGCAGTCTGGAGGTTCTTGTCGTAGTAGAAGTTGTCCATGTAGTCTTGGCCTTGGAAATGTGAGTCGATGGGATACTCATACTCTTCCTGGTCCTTCACCGTCGTTGCGGTTTCCTCCTCCTCAGCTTCCTCTACCTCAGCTGCCTCTTCGTCGTTGCCTTCCTCCTCCTCCTCTTCTTCCTCCTCTGCTTCTTCCTCTACTACTTCTTCCTCTTCCTCCTCCATGTCGTCTTCCTCGATGTCTGTCTCAGGAGAGGGACTGGGAGTGGGTGGTGTTGTTTTCACACTGTTTGAGTAGGAAGGATTTTAGAGTTAATTGCAACTAGTGTTGTATTGCAACTGAATCAGATTGCACTGGTTGAGCTGTATGTTTTTGATTCACTATAAAGAGCTGACTACTATGAGTCATTCATTTAAGATTCAGACTACACAGGTTGAGATGTATGTTTGATTGACTAAAAAGAATCAGCTCATAATTATCAGTATGGACTGATTACTGAATGAGTGTCTTATATGAATTGGTTCTTTTTAGTGAATCAAATATATAGAGTGCAATCAGTGCAACCACTAAAAAGAATCAGCTCATATGAGTCATTTGTTTGGAACTTATTTGAATCATTTGTATGAACAAAAGGCTCATTTAACTTTATTCTTTTTAGTCAGTCACATACAGTGCAAATAGTATAATTATATGAGTCAGTTTTTTTAGTTAAATCAAAAAACATACATCATAAATGTGTAAACTGATTCCTGAACACAGGATTCTAATGAGTCAGCTCTTTTTAGTGAATGAAAAACATACAGTGCAAACAGTACAATTTGATTCTTCAAATTATATGAGTCAGTTTTATTATTTAAATCAAAAAAACATACATCCTAATAAGTGTAAACTGATTCCTGAACAAATGATTCTAATGAGTCAGTTCTTTTAGTGAATCAAACACATACAGTGCATGTGCAGTTTGAATCTTTTTAGTGATTCAAACATTTATTCCAACCTTTGTAGACTGATTCTTGAATTAATGACTCTTAGCAGTCGTCTCTTGTTAGTGAATCAAAAACATAACAGCTCAACCAGAGTAATCTGATTCCTACACAAATGACTCATTAGAGTTGATTCTTTTTAGTGAATCATAAACATAACTCCTCAACTAGAGTAATCCGATTCCTAAACAAATGACTCATTAGAGTTGATTCTTTTTAGTGAATCATAATCATAACTCCTCAACCAGAGTAATCCCATTCCTAAACAAATGACTCATTAGAGTTGATTCTTTTAAGTGAATCAAAAACATAACAGCTCAACCAGAGTAATCTGATTCCTACACAAATGACTCATTAGAGTTGATTCTTTTTAGTGAATCATAAACATAACTCCTCAACCAGAGTAATCTGATTCCTACACAAATGACTCATTAGAGTTGATTCTTTTTACTGAATCATAAACATAACTCCTCAACCAGAGTAATCCGATTCCTAAACAAATGACTCATTAGAGTTGAATCTTTTTAGTGAATCAAAAACATAACTTCTCAACCAGAGTAATCCGATTCCTAAACAAATGACTCATTAGAGTTGATTCTTTTAAGTGAATCAAAAACATAACAGCTCAACCAGAGTAATCCGATTCCTACACAAATGACTCATTAGAGTTGATTCTTTTAAGTGAATCAAAAACATAACTTCTCAACCAGAGTAATCCGATTCCTAAACAAATGACTCATTAGAGTTGATTCTTTTAAGTGAATCAAAAACATAACAGCTCAACCAGAGTAATCCGATTCCTACACAAATGACTCATTAGAGTTGATTCTTTTTAGTGAATCATAAACATAACTCCTCAACCAGAGTAATCCGATTCCTAAACAAATGACTCATTAGAGTTGATTCTTTTTAGTGAATCAAAAACATAACTCCTCAACCAGAGTAATCCGATTCCTAAACAAATGACTCATTAGAGTTGATTCTTTTAAGTGAATCAAAAACATAACAGCTCAACCAGAGTAATCCGATTCCTACACAAATGACTCATTAGAGTTGATTCTTTTTAGTGAATCATAAACATAACTCCTCAACTAGAGTAATCTGATTCCTAAACAAATGACTCATTAGAGTTGATTCTTTTTAGTGAATCATAATCATAACTCCTCAACCAGAGTAATCCCATTCCTAAACAAATGACTCATTAGAGTTGATTCTTTTAAGTGAATCAAAAACATAACAGCTCAACCAGAGTAATCTGATTCCTACACAAATGACTCATTAGAGTTGATTCTTTTTACTGAATCATAAACATAACTCCTCAACCAGAGTAATCTGATTCCTACACAAATGACTCATTAGAGTTGATTCTTTTTAGTGAATCATAAACATAACTCCTCAACCAGAGTAATCTGATTCCTACACAAATGACTCATTAGAGTTGATTCTTTTTACTGAATCATAAACATAACTCCTCAACCAGAGTAATCCGATTCCTAAACAAATGACTCATTAGAGTTGAATCTTTTTAGTGAATCAAAAACATAACTTCTCAACCAGAGTAATCCGATTCCTAAACAAATGACTCATTAGAGTTGATTCTTTTAAGTGAATCAAAAACATAACAGCTCAACCAGAGTAATCCGATTCCTACACAAATGACTCATTAGAGTTGATTCTTTTAAGTGAATCAAAAACATAACTTCTCAATCAGAGTAATCCGATTCCTAAACAAATGACTCATTAGAGTTGATTCTTTTAAGTGAATCAAAAACATAACAGCTCAACCAGAGTAATCCGATTCCTACACAAATGACTCATTAGAGTTGATTCTTTTTAGTGAATCATAAACATAACTCCTCAACCAGAGTAATCCGATTCCTAAACAAATGACTCATTAGAGTTGATTCTTTTTAGTGAATCAAAAACATAACTCCTCAACCAGAGTAATCCGATTCCTAAACAAATGACTCATTAGAGTTGATTCTTTTAAGTGAATCAAAAACATAACAGCTCAACCAGAGTAATCCGATTCCTACACAAATGACTCATTAGAGTTGATTCTTTTTAGTGAATCAGAAACATAACTCCTCAACCAGAGTAATCCGATTTCTAAAGAAATGACTCATTAGAGTTGATTCTTTTTAGTGAATCAAAAATATAACTCCTCAACTAGAGTAATCCGATTCCTAAACAAATGACTCATTAGAGTTGATTCTTTTAAGTGAATAAAAAACATAACAGCTCAACCAGAGTAATCTGATTCCTACACAAATGACTCATTAGAGTTGATTCTTTTAAGTGAATCAAAAACATAACAGCTCAACCAGAGTAATCCGATTCCTACACAAATGACTCATTAGAGTTGATTCTTTTTAGTGAATCAGAAACATAACTCCTCAACCAGAGTAATCCGATTCCTAAACAAATGACTCATTAGAGTTGATTCTTTTTAGTGAATCAAAAACATAACAGCTCAACCAGAGTAATCCGATTCCTAAACAAATGACTCATTAGAGTTGATTCTTTTTAGTGAATCAAAAACATAACTCCTCAACCAGAGTAATCCGATTCCTAAACAAATGACTCATTAGAGTTGATTCTTTTAAGTGAATCAAAAACATAACAGCTCAACCAGAGTAATCTGATTCCTACACAAATGACTCATTAGAGTTGATTCTTTTAAGTGAATCAAAAACATAACAGCTCAACCAGAGTAATCCGATTCCTACACAAATGACTCATTAGAGTTGATTCTTTTTAGTGAATCAGAAACATAACTCCTCAACCAGAGTAATCCGATTCCTAAACAAATGACTCATTAGAGTTGATTCTTTTTAGTGAATCAAAAACATAACAGCTCAACCAGAGTAATCCGATTCCTAAACAAATGACTCATTAGAGTTGATTCTTTTTAGTGAATCAAAAACATAACTCCTCAACCAGAGTAATCCGATTCCTGAACAAATGATTCTAATAAGTTCTAAAGAAATGACTCACATGAGCTGAATCTTTTTGTTGAATCAATCATACACAGCTTACATTTACAAAAACTCTGAGACTAAAATGAGTTAAATTAGGATATGTTTTGCAATAATTGTAGATGTATTGTATTAGATATATTACTGAAATCTCATAATTTGGTAAAATAACTGTTTTTCATATTCTAAATATTTCATTTTCTAAATATTTTGTTATCTAAATATTTAGAACCAGAAATTTTGTACCTTTATTCTCTAACGTACTACAGAATTTCTTTACCTGGTGACCACTTTTTCTCCAGCCATGGACACGAAGGGTGTTGTTTCTCCTTGTGCAGCATCTGCAGTCTCAGTCTCTCCCCGTCCACTCGATCCTGCCCTGCCAGGGCAGCAGACGTACTCCACCCCCCGGAAACGGTCACCGCAAGGCAGCAACATCCCATAGCTATGCAGCTCCAGACTGTCAGCTGTGCAGGCCTAATGAGCAGAGCAAAAGATGAATGACTGCAGCAGTACTTTAAAAAACTTTGAAGTGCATTATTTCTTTTTTAATCTTTCTGTAATTGCTTGTACGTGTCAGAGTGAAATGACCTACAAAATTCAAATGGGAAAACTTTAAGTACCAGGAGATACTGGCGATAGTGCAGAGAGGAAATGAGAATAGAAGATCATAGATCACAGCGGGGACTGCAATTTCACAGGCATCAAACTAACCATTAAGAATGTGAAGCTATTAAAGTTGAATTTCAGTTCTAATACTTTTCCAGGTTGTAATTTTGTGAGCTTTTATTATTTACTGTACCTCTTTGGCGATGTTGTGCCAGTACACGTAGCTCTCACAAGAATCCATCTGCTCCTGGTGTAAGAAACGGCAGCGATCCGGGACCAAAAGTGCCTCGCTGACATATTCACCCACTGAGAGACAGAGACAATTACATAGGGTCATTGAAAAACAAATAAATACAATAACATTAACATATATATTTCTGAAGGATCATGTGACACTAAAGACTGAAGTAAAGGCTGCTAAAAATTCAGCTTTGCATCACAGGAATAAATGAATTTTAAAATACATTAAAATAGAAAAAAAGTTATGTTCAGTTCTAATAATATTCCACATAAAGTCTCTTCTTACTGTATTTTTAATAAAACAAATACAGACTTGGTCAGCATAAAATAGTTCTTTCATGACTGGAATATATAAATAAATTCAAAGAAAATATAATGAGAAATGAGGTAGACAATACTGGCAATGAAAAAGTGGCGTTAGCATTTTAGAAAATGCCCACGTGAGCTGATCGGGAAGTTAAAATACGTGCAGTATGTGAGCAAAAACCAAGGACAAAAGCCCCTCAGAGCCAAACAGCTGCACAAGCATTACATATTCATCAGCAATAGTACTGAGCCAACAGATTTATGATTTATTTATATATTTTTGCTTGTGATATATTTATATTGTGATATGGTTTTGAGACACTGCAGAGTACAATGTACTACAATATGATGCTTAGTAAATTTACAATTCACTCTTGAAATAATAGATACAGTTGAAGTCAAAAGTTTACATACACCTTGCAGAATCTGCAAAATGTTAATTATTGACCAAAATAAGAGGGATCATACAAAATGCATGTTATTTTTTATTTAATACTGACCTGAGTAAGATATTTCACATAAAAGACATTTACATACAATCCACAAGAGAAAATAATAGTTGAATTTATAAAAATGACCCTGTTCAAAAGTTTACATACACTTGATTCTTAATACTGTGTTGTTACCTGAATGAGCCACAGCTGTGTGTTGTTGTTGTTGTTGTTTTTTTTAGTGATAGTTGTTCATTAGTCCCTTGCTTGTCCTGAACTCCCCAACGTTCCCTCGGGTTCCACAATTTTTTTGTTTTTTAAGCATTTCCCTGGTGTGAAAAACACAGCTAAACCAGCCTATTTTTAGAGGGGTTTTGGCCACTTTTCAAGCCTGGTCAGGCTGGGAAACCACCAGCTAAAACCAGCATGACCAGGCTGGGAGACCAGCTAAAACCAACTACTTCCAGCAGGGTTGTATGTATTTGATCCCTTTCCAGTGATGACTGTATGATTTTTGAGATCCATAGTTTTACACTGAGGACAGCTAAGGGACTCATATGCAACTATTACAGAAGGTTCAAATGCTCACTGATGCTCCAGAAGGAAACACAATGCATTAAGGGCCAGGGGCTGAAAACTTTTGAACAGAATGAAGATGTGTACATTTTTCGTATTTTGCCTAAACATATATGTTTTTTCATTGCGTACTGCCCTTCAGAAGCTACAGAAGATCCGTACATGACAACTGAGGGACTCATATGCAACTATTACAGAAGGCTCTAACACTAATGCTTCAGAAGGAAACAACCCTGCTGAAAAAAAAACAGCTAAAACCAGCCTAGGCTGGTTGACTGGTTTTAGCTGGTCAACCAGTCTGGTTTTAGCTGGTCATAGTTGGTCAGCAGGCTTGTTTTAGAGAAGATTTAGCCACTTTCCTAGCCTGGCCAGGCTGGTCAGGCTGGGAGACCACCAGCTACCAGCTAAAACCAGCTACTTCCAGCGTAAACCAGCTAAGACCAGCCAACCAGCCTAGGCTGGTTATAGCTGTTTTTTTTTTTTTCAGCAGGGAATGCATTAAGACAACTTTTTAAATTTGAAGATTAGGCAAAATAGTACTTGTTTTATTTTCTTGTAAACATGTAAGTATCTTCTGTAGCTTCTGATAGGCAGTACTTAATAAAAAAAATGATATTTAAGCAAAATAAGACAATTGTACACATCTTCATTCTGTGTCTTCATACAGTCATCATTGGAAAGGGTTCAAATACACAAAAATGTTGAAAAACCAAAGTATCTGTGGGACCTTAAGGACTTTTCTGAAGAACAGCGAGCAGTTTAACTGTTCAGGACAAACAAGGGACTCATAAACAACTATCACAAAAAAAAAAAGCACTTGTAGATCATTCAGGTAACAACACAGTATTAAGAATCAAGTGTATGAAAACTTTTAAACAGGGTCATTTTTTTATCAATTCAACTATTATTTTCTCTTGTGGACTTTATGTAAACGTCTATTATGTGAAATATCTCATTCAGGTCAGTGCTAAATAAAAAATAACATGCATTTTGATAAAATAATTAACATTTTGCAGATTCTACAAGGTGTACTTAAACTTTTGACTTCAACTGTATGTGTACTGATTGAACTCCATGCAATATTGCTTTTGAAATCCGGACTATATTGTATTGTTGATGGGATGTCTGTATTGTAAACTGTTTAGGGTGTTTTTGTGACTCACCCAGACAACGGTAGGGCACGACAATGAAGGAACGGGTCTGGCAGTGACCCCAGCCCTTCTTACACCATCCCGGGATGGTCGCTGGAGATGAGGCCTCTTCCACATGGGAAATCTGCAGTCCTGGATACATCTGACATTCGGCGAGAACGACAGACACAAACAAACGTGAGGAAAGAGCAGGGGACAGGAGTCACAACAGTTGGAGAAGGGCAGGGGAATAATCAGTTTATCATGCAGAAAAGGTGATGAAAAGGAACAGGTTCAAAAAAGAAATAAATGGCACTATACGGCCACAATTCATCATTGTACAGTGAAATATTCTTCTGCACATAGCTGCACATGGGAGTCTTTCAATATGACCATATAGCCAGACCACATATGCAATTAATAGCAAGCCAGATAAATACATAATGGATGCTTTTTTTAGCTGAGGGTTACTTTTTAATGGGACATCTCTCATTTGACCACAAGAGGGAGTCGCTGAGTCAAAATTGCAAGCTGAGACTGCAGCACTTTAACGTTAATAAAGGAATATGAAATTCTGTATTTGGCACTAGGGGGCGTCTGAAAACTCACTGCGTATTTTTCCCGAATTTCCAAAGAAATTACACCTCACCTTCAAAACATGTTTGCAGGGGCACTGAGTCATACTGAGTCATCTGTACATTATTAGGATTTATTCATGATTCAAAATATTATTATAAATAAACTGAATGTAATAAATCACAGATGGGAGGGAAGATAGGAAAAGAGGGAAAATGGATGTGTTTGTATATTCAGGAATATACATGAGTGTATTGTCACATTAGGTTTGTTGTTTCACTATATATTTGTATATATATATAGATTTGACAAGACAAGGTCAGTCACACAGATATAAAAATTAGCAACCTGCAGTTAAAAACATGTTGTTAAATCTCTTAACAATTAATATTCAACACTTTTGTTTTCGTCTTTCAATATTCTGTTCTAAAACATACAGTATATACGCAATACAGATGCTCAGCACTCACTGAATAACATTGTTTTATTTTATTATTTTTTTTCCTATTTTAATATATTTTATTTTTTATTAATGACTATATCTTCTAACAAGAGGATAAATCTGATACAGATATATAAACATATACATAACATATATACACAATATATAAAAATGGATTCTCAACACCCATTGAGTAACATTTTGTTATTCACAATTTAAAAAAAAATTGTTAGATTTTATTGTATTTTGTACTATTTTATTTTATTTTATTTGTTTTGTTTTTAGGGGATTGTATCTTGTAGTGAGATATATATATCTCACTACAAGATCCCCTAAAAACAAAACAAAACAAATACTGGTTTCTTCTAATATTCTGTTCTAAAATAAATAAATGCACAATATTAAAATAGATGCTCAACACCCATTGAGTAACATTCTCTTATTCACTTTTTTAATTTAATTTAATAACTTAATATAATTTAATTAAATTAAATTTAATTAATTTTCTATTTTCTTATATTTTATTTTAATTATTTGTTTATTGGAGATTAATTTGATACAGATACAAAAAATACTAACTTATTTTATTTAGATTTTATTATTATTATTATTATTATTATTATTATTATTATTATTCACATTTTATTTATTTTGTCTTAATTATTTTATTTTATTTATTTCTTAGGCACTATATCTTCAAGTGGAAGGATGAATATGATAGAGATATAACACTTTAATTTTATCAGTAAGTAAATTAATATTCAACATTCTTTCTCTGCATCCACTGAATAACATTGTTTTAATTCATACAATTTTATAATATTTTAACTTTTATTTATAATATTTTCATACAATTATAATTTTTAGAATTATTTTATTTTATTTATCAGGTGCTATATTTGCTAGTAATAGGATAAATGTTTGAATAAATGATCAAAACATTTAATTCATTAAAAAAATTGATTGATCATTTGATACAGATATAAAAAAATAATAACTTAAATTTGATCAATAAGTGAAATAATATTTCTCCATTAAATAACATTGTTATTATTCAAAAAAACATTTTATAATATTTTATTTATAGTATTGTCATTATTAATAATAATAAAAATATGAATATTTTATTTTATTAATCAGGGACTACATCTGCTAGTGATAGAATGAATGTAATTAATAAATTAATAAAACAATTAAATTAATTTATAAAAAAATAACATTTTATTATTTTATATTTTTTTATTTAATTTTACTTAATTTTTAGTTATTTTATTAATTTATTAAGAACTATATATTCTAGTTGAAGGATGAATTTGATACAGATAAATAACTTTAATTTTATCAATAAGTGAATTAATATTCAACAGTTTTTCTCCACATCCATTTAATAACATTGTTAGCATTCATTACAACATTTTATTTATAATATTTGTATAATATTTTATTTTATTTATCAAGGGCTACATCCGCAATTGAAAAATGAATGTAATTGATAAATTAATAAAACAATTAAATTAATATATATATATATATATATATATATATATATATATATATATATATATATATATATATATATATATATACATACATATTTTTTTTTTTTAACTAATAAATAATAATTTAATTTTTCTATTTTATTTTCTTAAATGTTATTTAATTTTATTTTAACTATTTAATTTTATTTATTTATTAGGGACGATATCTTCTACGTTGGATACATTTGATACAGATAAAAAAATAACTTTAATTGTATCAATAAGTAAATTAACATTCAACACGTTTTCTTCACATCCTTTAAATAACATTGTTATTCATAACAACGTTTTGTAATATTTTAATATTTCATTTATAATATTTTCTTTTATGTATCTATCAGAGGCTTTATCTGCTAGTAAATTAATAAAACAATTAAATTAATTTGTCTCTCAAATATTTTATACCTAACATAACACTAAACGGAGAACAAAGTTGTGACTAAAAAAAGTTGCACAAACTCTGCTGCTTTTCAACATCCTTTAAACATATTCACAACACAGAACAACCTTGAGTCCATTTTGGATTAATTATGACATACTGTTCAAATCAACATCATGAAGAGTATACAAACATTCTTTGACAAAAAAAAAAAAAAAGAGAATTGTTCTGGGTACATGCACGCATCAAATCAATTCGCACTGGGCTGAAGCGAGTGAGAGTGTAATCTTACAGACATATGGGAAGAGATTATTATGTTCTAAACAAGCTCTGGCAATGAGGCCTCAGTCCACTGGCAGACCGCCTGCTAGTCTAAACCTCATCCAGCCAGGAGAATGACATATTCTTTGGCCTCTTCATTCAATTTTGATGTCACTCGTGCCAGCTAGCTTATGTATATGCCACTTCGTGCCAGGCTCGAACGCAGGCACAATAATGCTTTTAAAAGCCATTAGGCAGAATGACTGGTTGACTGGTTGAGCCCAGATTAGTGCACAACGAGGTATTTTATACTGCGACGGTATGGACAGCGTGTTGATTCAGACAAGGTTGCTGGCACTTATAGAGCACAGAGAGACAAAAACACGCTCTTTTCAGACTGACATCTCAATTTTCTGAATTGCTGTCATGCAATAATACAGGCTTAGACTGATTTCAGCCATGAAGAACGCGCAATCATGTTTGGCGAGACGCATTGCTGCATTTGGCAATGGAGTTATATTGAATGACCAGAAGAATGCAAGGAAGCGTGGCATTTTTCACTCATTATCCGTAAGGAATGCAATGGAAATTGGCGTTGTACAACAATACAACTCTACAGGGATGCAGGGAAATGCTATTTTGCAATGTTGATATCCTAAAGGGACGCCGAAGAGTATTCGGAAGCGCTGATGAAAAACAGAGGAAAACAACCAGGCGTCATTGCTCACCCCTAATTCCTCTAGATGAGACAACAGGGAGCGAGAAAACTTGCAATCCTCTCAGGAGTCAGAGAATACAGTCATATTAGCCGCACAATACACTTGAGCCCGGGGCGTACGGAGACCATAAATCTCCACCGCTGATTGATGGTGAAGAATATGGCCATTATCCTGCGCACTTAATACGGCGAGAGTTAGAGAGCGATTTGCATCGAGTTCCCTGCGTATGCACATGAAAGCGTTGCACATTTTAGTCTTGTTTTACAATGCTAATATTAGAACAGGCTGCCCTCGGCGTTCACCTTGAGAATATGCTTGAGTGGAGATTGTCTGAGGATGCTTGTCCACATAGTAATTAAAGCAATCAGCGCGCATGCTAATGTAGGTGCGTTGAGTTTGATGTTTAGCGCTTGACTGAAATTAATTACAGGAGTCACACGGAACACAATAAAAGTACAAAGAGAGCAAAATACAATGAAGCAAACAGAATAGAAAAGAACACTTCTAGGGACAACCGAGACAGAATCACAAAGAAAATCAAATTTAACAAAATAGATTTAAAACAAAACATAAATGGAATGGAATTAAAGTAAACCAAACATATAAATTAAAAAAACAAAACAAACTATATTAATAAAGCTCAAAACAAAGAACAGAGCACAAACAAACAAAACAAAAATAAAGTGGAATAGAATGTAACAATGGAAAAGAAATTACGGTAACGCTTTACAATAATGAACCAACATTGAACAATAAATTTATTACAGTATTTATTAAACTTTGTTAATGTAAGTTAATGAAAATGCAGTCTTTCATAATTGGTTCATGTTTGTTTATAGTGCATTAACTAATGTTTGCAAGCACAACTTTTGATTTTAATAATGCATTAGTATACACTGCAATTAATATTAAATAAGATCAATAAATGCTGTTGAAGTATAGTTCATTCTTAGTTCATGTTAACTAAAGGAGTTAACTAATGTTAACTAAGGAACCTTATTGTAAAGTGTTACTGAAATTACTTTGAAAAAAACTGAACTGAATAGAGTACAAAATATAAACAGGAAAATAGAGCTCAAAAAAGCTAAACAAAAAACTAAAACAAGTGGAACAGAATGTAACAATAGAATAGAAAAGACTAAAACAGAATAGAACAGGGCACAAAACTAAATATTCTAAATAAAGCTCAAACCAATAAATAACGTTTAAAAAAGGAAAAAAAACAAAAGTAACAGAACGTAACAATAGAATACAAATGGTTTGACTAAAATAGAATTGAAAAGAGCACAAAAAATATAAACTGGAGAACAGAGCTCAAACAAGCAAAACATAAAAAAAAATTATAGAATGGAATGGGATCAAATTTAATCATAGTTTACAGTTTACAGTTTAAAACAATATAGAGAATAGAGAATAAAGCACAAAGAAAAAAACAAAACAAAAGGAACCGAATGTAACAATGGAATAGGATTGAATTGACTTAAATAGAATCGAAAAGAGCACAAAACAATATAAATGGGAGACTAGAGCTCAAACAAGCGAAACAGAAGAAAAAACTAAAACAAACAAAATACTGTAAATAAAGCTCAAAACAATAAATCAAGTTTAAATAGGAGAGGATAGAGTACAAAAAAACCAAAACAAACCACAACACAAAGCACACAAAACAGATAAGAAAAGAGCACATAAAAAACTCCAAAACAAACAACTAAACCAAACCAAATCAAAAAATAAACAGGTGAGAACACTGGCTTATTTCAGTTAGTCTGACTTATTTTTAACAAAAAAGCAAAAAAAAGAGCACAAACAAAACAAAACAAAACAGTTGGGAGGAGCACAAACTAAACAAAATAAAAAACAAAACAAACAAGCAAACCAAACAAAAACACAAACAAACCAAACAAAACATCTGCTAAAAAAAAAAAACAAAAAAAAAACAGGTTATAACTGAGCACAAACAAAACAAAACAAGTGAGAACAGAACAAAAAATAAACACAAAACAAACAACCAAACAAAACAAAAAAGCACAAACAAAACAGTTGGGAGGAGCACAAAAAAACTAAATAAATAAACAAAACAAACAAGCAAACCATGCAAAACAAACAAGCAAACCAAATAAAACAAACAAAAACAAACAAGCAAATGAAACAAAACAACTGCTAAAACAAAACATAAAAAACATGTGAGAACAGAGCACAAACAAAAAAACAAACAAACAAACAACTAAACCAAACAAAACAAAGCAAAAAAGAAAACAAAACCAAA
>NC_133374.1:10148811-10193720 GCF_049309525.1 Garra rufa
AAATAAATATTAATAAATAAAAACAAAAAATAAATACTATTTGTAAACAAAATAGTATTGATAAATAAATAAAATACAGAAAATAAATACTAAAAAATAAATACAATTCATAAATAAAATCGTATTGATAAGTAGATAAATATTAAAAATAAAAAAATAAAAAATAAATACTACTCATAATTAAAATAGTGTTGATAAATGAATACATATATACATATTTTTACTTAAACACTATATATATATTATAAAACACAAAACAATAAATACTGTTTGTAAATAAAATAGTGTTGATAAAAAATATTAAAAATAGTAAATGAAAAATAAATAGTATTCATAATTAAAATACCATTGATAAATAAATAAACAAATATATTAATATTTTTGAATATATATATATAAAATGGAATAACATTTTATTATATATTAAATTTCATATATTACATATATGACATTTAAATAAAAAATTATAAAATGTTATTAATGAAACAGTATACAAATAAATATATTTTAAATATTAATAAATAAATACACATTAAAATAAGAAAATATAATACTAAATTAAACTAACTTAAATGTAATTTACTTTCATTAACAAATACATTTATTTGTAATATATATATATATATATATATATATATATATATATATATATATATATATATATATATATTTTTTTTTTTTTTTTAAATCTTATCAAATAAAATATCAAAATAAATTAGAATACATGTGTGTGTGTGTGTGTGTGTGTAATATCAAATTATAAATTATAATTATAATATTAAATTATCCTATAAAATCTTAAAATACACTGTTAAATGATAATATAATTCTTATTTATAAAATAAAATCTTGCAAAAATCTTAAAATATAATATTAAATGATAATATAATTTTAACTTAACATAATATTTTTATTTCTAAATAAATTACATTTTATTATTTGTTTAAATATTTAAAAGTAAATCCAAATTCCACACTTGTCAGGTTACAAGTGTGGAATTTGGATTTTGGATTGGATTCTAAATAACTTTTTTATCATCATCACCATCACTGAAAAACAATCAAACAAAAAACATCAAAACACTGAAGCATTCAAGTCAAGCTAGAAGAATGTCCTTTTCATCAGTTGGTTTCTGTGGCCAAGAGTGATTCTAAGAGAAGTGTAATAATGACTAATGAGGAAGAAAACACTGTAACATGTGATTCTAACACAGATCCCGTGTGCGTCAGTGTTCTTCTACACGCGTGGTTTCTTAGGGGGAGTGATGCTGCGAGGTTGCATGACTTCTTACTTGTGGGTGGAAAGACGCAATCTAGGGCTGGGCGATATGGCAAAAAAAAAAAAAAAAATCATATGAGTCGATATCGATAATTATCACCATAAATGTCAAATCTTTATATCTATCCATTTTAAACGCAGATTTTTACTCCTGAATGAAAGAAAAACTAGACAGTTAATTATTATTTATGGCTTATTGTCAGAACATGACAAATACTTTCCAAACAATGACCAATTGAGGAAGAATACAGATTAGAATATTACTAGTAAAATCAACATCAATAGAATACAATATTATTAATATTAACAGAATATATATAAAACGCTTTTATAAAAAAATAAGAACTGTTATATGATACAACACAAGCTCTGACTGTAAATGCACAGTGATTTTTAATTATGTTTATCATTCAACAAAAATAAGAATAGACAAATCTTTTCAGCATGCCAATCCCTTTGTGCAGCTGATTTAACACATTTTGTATAAATAAAAAAATATAAATATAAATAAAAAAAAATAATGGCTCAGGGCTCTACGCTTACTTTTCTTGCTAACCTAAAAAAATTAGGAGCACATTCTAAACAACAATAATCAAAACTCGGATAAAACATTTTTGCCTTCCTATTACGATGTGATATTTGACTCCTCAAAGTGATTTACAGGGGAATTTTGTTTTTTACCTTTGTTTTTACCTTTTCATGTGTTTAATGAGGCTCAGAGGTGACATGAGTGCAATTAAAATGATCATAAATTCATGTTGAGATTAATGTTTTAAATAAAACATCTTGAATACAGAAATATTAAAGATGAAAATAACTGAACAGATCTGCCAGCAGGTGGCGGTAAGACACTGATTTAATTACTGAATCATATCATTCATTTGATTCGTTCGAACGGATGGTTCATTCGGGAATAAAGCAAGTGACTCTCTTTATGAATGGGAAATTGAATCATTTCACTAGATTCGTTTAAAAACGCACGTTTCATTCATAAACGAAACACCGCTGAGTTTGAATGGAGATGCGCGCAGTTGTGACTTGTTTCAGATTACTTTTGACGATGAAATAGAGCAAAATTGTAAGTCACTTAATAATAACTTCCTGTTTATTTAACTGCTGTATCAGATCAATATCTCATTTACAAACTCCCTTAAAAATTATTAAAATCTGTCACTCATCTTTGTTCGCGATATCACAAAGCTCTATTATAAACAACGACGCTCTCTATACTGCACAATCAGTCTCTCATATACACTCTCTCTACACTTTATTTATGAAAGGATTGGTGAGATATGTCTGTGAAAAAAACACGTAGAAACCTTTGAAGCTCCCCTCAAGGCAAACACAAATATGCTGATCGGGACAGTCGCACATGGTGCTCCTAAATAGTTTTTTTTACAGCCGCACGTACTAATTTTTAGTCGCAAATGGGAGTAAAATGGTCTCAATGTAGAGCCCTGTGGCTGTAAATTAATTACTGCGTGCGGCATCCGGAAGTGCGGGCAGCAAAATGCCTGCGCAGCGTTACGCATTGTGCGTAAACATTATCGAGCGCTTATCGAACTGTCATTATTGTTTCATCGAGAAAAAAAAAAAAAAAAAAAAAACTATCGAATTATCGAGTTATCGAATTATCGCCCAGCCCTAATGCAATCAAAGCGCAAAAACAGCTTTTAAAGCCTGTCTGAGTTTTTTTTTACACTCCAAAGCTCGTCGCATTTCAATGGCATCCCAAGCGAGGGCACCAATCTGGCAACCCTGGCAAAGACTGGAAACCCGGCGTACTTTAATCTTCAACGACAACGAGAATGACAGACACACGGCACTCAGGCAACCAATTAGAGTGGAGATGCCCACAGGGAAGAAGAGGGGGGAAAAACGAGAGAGAAAGGCGAAATGTTGAAAGTGATCAAAGGAAAACCCTGCCTCTGCTGGCCAATGCAAAAACGTTTGAAGTCCTAATTAAAATTTATGAGGAAATAAATATATAAATCGGAGCCGTAAATATACAATAAATATACAGAGCCCGCAGGAGAGAGAGCTGAGCTGAGAATAAGAGGCAAATGCCATTAGGAGACTGTTGGATTAAAAATGATGAAAAAAATCTCATCAGCTTGAAGGCTTGACGAATGGGTTAGTGCCGCTGCTGCAGCGTTCGCAGTGCACACACATACAACGCTCAGATTGAACCTTGGTGCCATGACCTTGCACTTAGTCATCGCTGAATTTCAGCTGTCGATTACTCATGAAACGGTTTTTAAGTGAACATCTGCTGCTGTCACTCTTATTTTTCAGTACAACAGATTTTCAGTTGACTCAACTGAATCTGGACACTTTTCACACACGTTACAGCACAGATTATAGGAAAAAAATTTTTTTTATGAATTTCCCCACAATTTCAACAGTATAATATTTTACATTTTTTATATAATTATTATAAATAAGTCTTATAAAATAAAATATTGTTAAATTAGGATTATAATTATAATATTAAAATATCTTATAAAATCTTAAAACATAATATTAAATGAGAATTAAATTGTGTATACTTTTATTTACATATTTAAAATTAACAAGATATTTTTATTTTTAAATAAATTACATTTATTTAATATTATTAAGATTTTAAATTAATTCTAAATTAAACTATTCCATTCTCTGTGTCAGGTTACAACAACCTATTTTTCACCAAAACTAAAAAATGTTTCAGTTGTAGTAAGTTTGCTGTGTTTTTGTAATTTTTAACATTAACATTCTAAATAAATGAATATATTTAATATTTTTAATAGTTCACATTAATTCTATGCAAATGCAATATGCATTGCATTCATAATACATCATATATTTCTAATGCCTGATTTCAAATATCAAAATTTCTTTCAACAATAATAAAACAAAAAACAAAAAACAAAACGATACAAAATAAATTTATATTATATATATTTAATAGTTCACATTAATTCTTTCAATGATAATAACAATAATAAACAAACAACATAAAATGTTTTGGGGCAAAAATCCTGAATAAATAAATATATTTCATATTTTTAATAGTTAACATTATTTCTATGCAATTCTATGCACAAATAACATGCATGGTTTTTAAAATATACATCATATATTTCTAATGCCTGATTTCAAACATCAAAAATTCTTTAAACAACATAAAACATTTTTTGGGCAAAAATTCTAAATAAATAAATTAGATATTTTTATTTTAGTTCACACTAATTATTTTACTGATAATAATACTAATCATACTAATAATACTAGTTTATAATAAACAAACAAACAAACTAAATACAAATGTTTTGAGACAAAAATCAAATAAATAAATATATTTAATACTTTTTATGGTTCTCATTCATTTCATACAAATATAATATGCATTGTTTTTATAATTATTTATAATATACATTATATATTTCTAATGCCTGATTTCAAACATCAAAACATCTTTTAACAATAATAATAATAAAAAATAAATAAACAACATAAAACCCATTTTGGGCAAAAATGTTTAATATATATATATATATATAAAATTAAATATATTAAATATAATATAATATTACTAATTGTAAATGAATGTATTTCATTCTTGATGTCAGCTGAGAGTACTATACTTATTTGTTAGATGAAAAGATGCAAAATACAACAGTAACAGGGAGAATAAACAAAATGAGCAATGTAGAAAAAAAATGTTTAGATTCCGAATGGCTCTATTTGATTACCTTACACTGAAACACACAATTTTTACATACCATGAAATGCAACACAAGCATCTCCAGCAAACCTCACACACTGGATTACAGCAATGCTTAAAGGTATTAGGACTGATGACTATCAGCCAAGCTGATGTTTAGAGTTTTCTTTAAGACGTCTGATGTGGTTTAAAACAGGATGAACCCAGGCACAGTATGGGACCAGCACCTCTACGTATCTTCTGAAACTCAGCTCAGATAATGGGATGAGATAATTTTTTTTTTTTTTTCAACTGGAGGAAGGTCATAGCCACATGGGAGACTTCCGGACATTTGAGAAGATAACCTGCCTGCACACTCTCTCCAGCTCTTAGTTCCATATGCACACATGGCACAAACACACACTCAGAAACACACACGGTGAAGATCAATACCCAGAGCTGTTGTACACTCCTGCTCCTTCAATCGATATCAGTGCATCAGGAGCCCCGAGGTCTGATCTAAAACATGCACACACACACAAATGCGGATACAAACAGGAGGCTTGTTATAAGCCAAGTCTTTCAGGCTTAGACCAGATCACATTCTGGGAACAGCAGATACGCATGACTCCATGATGTGCATCATGCGATTAATTCTCGCAGTCTGCTAAAACCTGAGCCGGGTTACACAATGCTTGACGTCCTTCATCCAAAGCTGAAAAAAAAAAGCACTAAGCAGCAACTCTTTCTCTGGGATAAAAGAAGCATCCGTAAGCGTTATTGTATTGGGGATGACAGAGATGAACGCATGCTCTCATTCACTACAAGGTATTTAAGATGCAGCCTTTTATCTTGCTTGTTGATGACAGATGCCATCAGTCTTGAAACACTCGGCAGGATGAAGTGGAAGGATTATGCTTAAAGGGATAGCTCACCTTAAAATGAAAATTCACTCTGCATTTAATCACACCTTGTGTGTTTTTCCAAACGTGTTTGAACTACTAGCTTCTTTGTAGCACAGTATTTTTGAGCAATGAAATCTTTTCAAAGAAATCTTAATGAATGGAGACCAAAGCTTTCGAACTTCAAAAACAAACGACGAACAAAAAAAAAACAAAAAAAAACAGAAATGTATCCTAAAACTAGTGAATATAACACTATCCTGTTTAAAGGTTTGGGGTCAATATGTAATAATACAAGGAATTAAAACAAAAGTAATTATTTCATATTAGTTTACTTAAACTTCTAGTTTATTTTAATATAATTTTTTCATATATATTTTAAATAGAAAAACTAAATAAGTTTGAAGGTTTTTAGGCCATACACCACTATTGATTTTATCTATTTATTTATTCATTTATTTATAAGAAAGTAATTAATAATTACTTTGATCAAAAGTGACACAATTATAATTTGACAAAAGATTTTCTATTTAAAATAAATGCTGTTTTGTTGAGCTTTGTTTTCTGTTCATCAAACAAATCTGGAAAAATCCATCAAGATATCAAGTGGCACATCTGTTTTTAACATTAATAATAATGAGATTATATTTTAAAATAAAATCAAATATATTTTAAAATGGAATAATATTTCAAAATATTACTGTATTTTTTTATTTTAACAAATGCAGCATTAGTAAGTGTAAGATGATTCTTTTAAATAAATAAATAAATACTACTACTGCTACTAATAACTACTACTACTAAGAACAACAACAACAACAACAACAATAATAATAATAATAATAATTATTATTATTATTATTATTATTTACACACCACAAACTTTTGAAGTGTATTGTATATCCAAAAGCTGAAAATGAAATGAAAAATATTTTAAAATAGAATAATATTTCATAATATTACTGTTTTACTGTATTTTCGATAAAAAAATATGCAGCCTTGGTGAGCATATTTCTAAAAAAAACAAAAACAAAAAAAAAAACTAATAAATAAATAGATTAATAAATAATAATAATAATAATAATAATAATAATAATAATTATTATTATTATTATTATTATTGTTTTTGTTGTTGTTTCTATTGTATGTAATTATATTTTAAAATGAAATGAAATAAAAAATAAAATAATAATATTTCATAATATTACTGTTTTACTGTATTTTCGATAAAAAAAAAAATGCAGACTTGGTGAGCATATTTATTAAAAAAAAAAAGATCAGTAACAAATAATAATAATAATAATTATTATGATTATTATAATTATTGTTAATAATAATAATAATAATAATTTACAGACCCGAAAACTTTTCAAAACCACCACAACTGGATCATAAAGTCAAATTTGTGAATTAATTTTTCCAGACTTGTTTTGTGAAGTAGTTCAATCGATGAAAAACACTGATAATAAACACTGATGATAATAATAAGAAATTATATTTTTAAAATGAAATGAAAAAAAAAATTGGATCATTAAGTCCAATTTATTAATTAATTTTGCCAGACTATTTTTTTAAATAGATCAATCGATGAAAAACAATGATAATAATTAGAAATTACATTTTAAAATGAAATTAAATAAAACATATTTTAAAATGAAATAATATTTTATAATATTATTGTTTTTATTGTATTTTTATTTACAAAATGCAGCCTTGGTGAGCACATTTCTTAAAATAATAAATAAATAAACAATTAAATAAATACATATATTAATAAACAAATAATAACAATAATAATAAAAAACAATTAATATTATTATTGCTGTTGTTGTCAACAACAACAACAACAACAACAACAATAATAATAACAACAAGACAAGGTATTTTCAAACTCTTGGAAACTGCAACTGGATCATTTAGTCTAATTTCTAAATGAATGATTTTCAGTTACTGATGATTCTGATCTTTTTCTCAGGAAAAATATATTGTATGATTTCAGAAGATTCGTAATATAGCACATGAATCATATAAACTACTACTTCGAAGCTTGACAGCACCAGACCCCATTTTCTAGTAGATTCTTAAATCGTTTTCTGTTTCATGTTGCATAGAAGAAAGAAAGGCAATCATACGAATGTGGGTTTGGAAAAACACAAGCCTTGAGTAAATAATTGTCATTTTTGGGTGAACTACTGCTTTAAGTTTTCCGCTTGAGGAGATTCAACTGCAGCAAAGCAAATGATGCATATAAACACCATCTAATAGCAGATTCCCCTGCAGACAGAACCAACAACACGGCCTTATTAGATACAAAAAGGGAGCAGGGATATGGGATCGGGTTTAATTTTGCTCTGAGGCAAACGGGGAAATTAGCAAAAGATAATAATGAAAAAAAAAAAAAAAACATCAAAAGATGTATTGAAATGCTTTCCGGGAGTAAAGAAAACATTCTGCGGTAGGATAAAATAGCATTCGCATGCCGCTCGCGATGGAAACTGCAGTCTTGTTAAAAAGAAAATCCCATCGATGCACATTCAGGCACTGTTTCGTTTTAATCGACCACGGCATCTCGCAAACGTAATTAGATTACGTTCTGATCCGTCCCATTAAGTTTAGTTCAATTCAGTTCAAAAGCTTTATTATCCATTACCTTTAAAAACTGAAAATGATATTTGACTCATAAATGCAAGTCACAAGCTCCATTGTAATGCTACTGAAAAGCTCCATTTGATTCCTGCGCGCTCTTGAACGCTAACATTCAGCAGACGCCGATTAAACCCTGTTAAATGGCCGTGACTGCATTCGCAAACAACACCGGTCCATTTAAAATGGATTTGCTCTCATTCACTGCTTCTCCCTCTCCATCTGTACAATAGAAACACAAGATTTTATCGCGCAAAAGGCCAGGCGCTCACAGCTCGAGCCGCTCAAAACAGCGTGTGTACTTGTTTTTGGAGGGTTATGTCTTGATTGATTTTCCTTCACGTCAAAGTGAAGTGCAAGCTGCATGTTCCCCACAGCTCATTGAGGCAGAGAGAGAGGGTTCGCCTGAACCGAGTCAAACCCGGCTTAATTGGACAGTCAGAGCTGGGTGTATCCAGAGCGAGTTCACATAGAGGAGAGAAGACAAGAACTGACAGACACTCACACAGACACACTCAAATGTGTTTGATTTGGCTCAAGAGCTCAACATGACTTGGAACCAATGACTTTTAACCTAAACAGACTAAACATACACTTTTCCTAGTATAGAGTGCTTTTACCATATGTCATCAGTGGTGGCACTAAACATAAACAATGGCACTGAACCGAACAGAACTCGCAAATTTTGCTGGTGAAAACAGTCAATTATTGTCATGTTTTGGGCTGCACTAATCGGTCGGAGCAGGAAAAACATTTGGAGTACTAGACTGCCAAAAGGAGAAGAGTGTAAAAAACTCCCTAAGGAACAAAAGGCATTTGTGTTTGGCCAAACTGAACCAGGATTTCCAGGGCAACAATCTTGTTCATTCAGGTAGGTGAAATATTTGGCTATTGTCTTGAAGGGGAAGTTTACTTTCAGAACCAAAATTTACAGATAATTTACTCACTCCCTTGTCCTCCAAGATGTTTATGCCTTTCTTTCTTCAGTCGTAAAGAAATTATGTTTTTTGAGGAAAACATTCAGGATTTCTATCCATAAAGTGGACTTTTATGGTCCCGAGTTTGAAACTAGTGAAACGCTTGGTTATTTTCTAAAAAAATAATAATAATTACAATTTATATACATTTTAACCTCAAATTCTCATCTTGTCTAGCTCTGCGTGAACTCTATGTATTCCGGTTCATGACAGTTAGGGTATGTCGAAAAACTCCCATCTCGTTTTCTTCTTCAGCTTCAAAATTCAGCACATCACTGTTTTACCTTTTTTTGTAAAGGGCATTTGATCTTCTTTGCTTGTTACTTTGTAAACACTGGGTTGGTCGGTACTTCTGCTGCGATGTAGGATGATTTTGAAGTTGGGGGAGAAAATAAGATAGGAGTTTTTTGACCTACCCTAACTGTCTTGAACTGGAATACCCAGAGTTCATGCAGACATAGACGAGACAAGCTTTTGAGGTTAAAAGTATATAAATTGTCTTTTTTATTTTAGAAAATAACCGATTGTTTTGCTAGATAAGACCCTTCTTTCTCTGCGAGGATAGTTTAGAGCCCTTTGAAGCTGCATTTAAACTGCATTTTGGAAGTTCAAACTCAGGGGCATCATAAAAGTCCACTTTATGGAGAGAAATCCTGAAATGTTTTCCTCACAAAAGTTCAAAGAGTTCAAACTATTTCGGAATGTTCTTTTGAGCTTTTTAGTTACCAAAGAAGCCTGAAAAGGCTTCCACAAAAATATGAATTGTTTTCGACATTGATAATAATAAGAAATGTTTCTTTAGCAGCAAATCAGCATATTAGAATGATTTCTGAAGGATCATGTGATACTGAAGACTGGAGTAGGGCCTAATGATGCTGAAAATTCAGCTTTGAATTACAGGAATAAACTATATTTTAAAATCAATTAAAATAGAAAACAGCTATTTTAAATTGTAATAATATTTCACAAATATTTCTGTTTTTACTGTATTTTTGATTTTAAAAAATTACAAATTCAGCTTTAAATCACAGGAATAAACTATATTTTAAAATTGAAAACAGTTATTTTAAATTGTAATAATATTTCACAAATGTTTCTGTTTTTACTGTATTTTTTTATTTTAAAAGTTCAGCTTTGAATCACAGGAATAAACTATATTTTAAAATCAATTAAAATAAAAAAAAACAGTTATTTTAAACTGAAATAATATTTCACAAATATTTCAGTTTTTATTGTATTTTTGATTTAAAAATGTCACAAATTCAGCTTTGAATCACAAGAATAAACTATATTTTAAAATAAATTATAATAGAAAACAGTTATTTAAATTGTAATAATATCACAAATATTTCTGTTTTTACTGTATTTCTGATTGAAAAAATTCACAAATTTAGCTTTGAATCACAGAAATAAACTCAATTTTAAAATCAATTAAAACAGAAAACAAGTTATTTTAAATTTTAATAATATTTCTGTTTTTACTGTTTTAATAATAATAAAAATAATAATATATATGAAAAAAATTCACATAGAGGCATATTCATTTAAGTCTTAATACGAATATTCAAAAACATTAAAAAAAATCTTACCGACCTTAAACTTTTGAACGTAATGTATATTATGACAGTTAAAGTGTTAAAACCAAACAAACATGTTTTGTAACTATCAATAAATGTAATAATTTTTCTATTTTAATTCTTCATAGTCTGCTTTAATTAAAGTAGTAGCCTCCTACTTTTCTTAGTGATATTTAGAGCCAGTTTATCAGGAAGCAACAATTTTGTTGTCTTTGGCTCATTGGATGGAAACGGTGTGGTGGTATATTTGCAAATGTTTTATGCAATATTCCAATTTTGTGCATAATTTTGCAACTTTGGATGGAAATGTAGTCCATAAAACATAAAACAGTGTCTGCAACCATTCTTTAGTTCAATAATCAGACATCTAACAGGAAAAACAGATACAATTTCCTACATTACCAATTAGCGATGGCCAATTTTTGTTCTTTGCATTAACAAAGCATATTGACCACCATGCTAAAGCAATCACAAAACCAACCCATATTCAATCCACCTTCCCCTGAGATTGTGTTCCAGCTGTTTGCGGCAACATATGAAATATGGTTCATTCAATAACAGTGTCCTGCCATCTCATTAAATATTCCACACCAGTCCCTTGTTCCTGGTCGTGGATGCAGGATGACATCATGCCTGGCGGTGATGCAATCGTGCAGAGCTGCTGGGTAAGTGAGCAGAGACAGGATGCCAGTTCATCATGTGTCACCTTTTAACAAGTCAACCTCCTTTTAATCCATCAAACCGCCCTGCAGTAAATACGGAGTGTATGGATTGTATGTGTGACAGTGGATCCTCTGTTCATTAGAGATGCAGTCATCTACATTTGGACCCGTGTGTAGTAGGATGAGCCCATACACCATGCATCATATTAGACATGGGACTGTCAGTTGAAAATAGTGGGCTGCAGTGTTTTTTTGTTCCTCGCAATAACGTGGGGATACTGAATCACGATTCCTCCACACCTCGAATGTAGAACAAAACACCAGTGGTTCATTTGCAAGGGTGTTTGGATGTGCCTCAGCCAAGGTATACGTCATATTGAATTTATGCTAATGAAAATTAGGTTCAGAGGGATCGAAGTTAAGTCTGTTGAGTGCACTAAGAAAAAATTGGAGTAGAAACTATTTACCATATAAATACAAAGAATCAGCAAGCAAATTTTCTTGTAAAATGATTTAGTTAATCTGATCACAAATGGCAAAATATGTAGCATTTTTAAATATATTTATAATGATTTTTTTTAATTTTATAATCAAATGCATGCATGAATGAAGTCAAAACAGTGAAAAAACTATTTTTGATGCTGTAATGTATTTTTGCTGTGATTTTTGACGTTTTAATATTTTTTAAATATTTCTTTGTTTCTCATAATGTATAATAACTGTATTTTACACATATTGTATATATGAATATGTATACATATAGACATAATAAAAGGCCTATAAAAAGCATATTGAAGGTTAAAACAGTAGAAAAGCTTTAACTTTCTATTTTTGCTCTAGTGTATTTTTTAAAAATTTGATTTCAACATTTTTGTGATAAAAATCACAAATCACATGAATATGTGATTTTAACATTTTCTTTCAGTCTACAGAACTGTACTATACTCGTTTAAGACAATATGTGACCCTGGACCACAAAACCAGTCGCTGGGGTATATTTGTAGCAATAGCCAAAAATACATAGTATGGGTCAAAATTATTGATTTTTCTTTTATGCCAAAAATCATTAGGAAATTAAGTAAAGATCATGTTCCATGAAGATATATGCATTGTTAAGAACATAATTTGGACAACTTTAAAGGTTATTTTCTCAGTATTTTGATTTTTTTTGCACCCTCAGATTCCAGATTTTCAAATAGATGTATCTCGCCAAATATTGTCCTATACTAACAAACCATATATATCAATAGAAAGTTCATTTATTGAGCTTTCATATGATGCATATATCTCAGTTTTGTAAAATGTAACCTTATGACTGGTTTTGTGGTCCAGGGACACATATATATACAGTTGAGATCAAAAGTTTACACCCCCATTTCAGAATCTGCTAAATGTTAATTATTTTAGCAAAATAAGAAGGATTGAACAAAGTCTATGTTATTGTTTATTTAGCACTGAGCTGAACATACTGTTTACATACTGTGTTCTTACGTGAATGATCTACAGCTGTGTTATTTTGTTTAGTGATAGTTGGCCATGAGTCCCTTGTTTGTCCTGAACAGTTCAGAAAAATCATTCAGGTCCCACAAATTCTTCCAGTATTTTTGTGTATTTGAACCCTTTCCCACAATAACTGTATGATTTTGAGATCCATCTTTTCACAGTAAGGACAACTGAGGGACTCATATGCAAGTATTCCAGAAGGTTCAAATGCTCACTGGTGCTCCAAAAGAAAAAAACAAAAAAACAAAACATGAGTTAAAAGCCAGGGGGTGAAAACTTTTGAACCAAATGAAGATATGTAAATTTTTGCTATTTTGCCTAAATATCATATTTATTCATTTAGTACCGCCCTTTAGAGGCTACAGAAGATTACATATTTTCCAGAAGACAAAATAAGTTTAATTTACCCTGATCTTCAAATTCAAAAAGTTTTCACCCCTTCTTTTCATGCATGGTTTTTCCTTCTGGAACATTATTGAGCATTTTAACCTTCTGTAATAGTTGTATATGAGTCCCTCAGTTGTCCTCAGTGTGCAAAGATGGATCTCAAAAGTTCTCATACAGTTCAAATACACAAAGAGTTCAAATACACAAAAATGCTGAAAAACCTGGAACCTGAAGGATTTTTCTGAGGAACAGCAGGCAGTTTAACTGTTCAGGACAAATAAGGGACTCACAAAACAAAAAAATCTGTGAAAACCCCCCATGATTCTTAATACTGCATTCAGGTAAGAATGCAGTATTAAGTGCAGTATTAAGAAACATGGGGGTGTAAACTTTTGAACGGGGTAATTTCTTATAAATTCAACTATTATTTTCTCTTGTGGACTATATGTAAACATCTTTTATGTGAAATATCTTATTCAGGTCAGTACTAAATAAGCAATAACTTGCATTTTGTATGATCCCTCTTATTTTGGTAAAAAAAAAAATTAAAATTTTAAGGGATATGTCAACTTTTGACCTCAACTGTATGTATATACACACTACACACACACAAATACAAAAACATTGAAAAATAAAATGTGATCTAGGACGTTAGGTTTTCGCAACAAATTAAATACAGCGTCTACAGTGACAAAAGTTCATCGCTATACAACACAGAAATATAAATATGCACACAAATCAATCAAAAGGTGAAAAAAACAAAGCCCTCAGCTGCTGCAGGTCCCAGGAGTTCAGCCAACTCTTAAAACCGAATATTACACAACAAGCTCTAGCTTGTCAGGAAGTGTCCCTGGAAACACTTCTTCCTTTGGCTCAGCGGCCCAGTGGGCTTTTGCCGCAGTTTGGGGGAATAAATAGAAACAAACATGCGCAAAGCTCTCGCGTGCGTTTACACAGAAATGTCTTTCTGCAGGACAGATGGCCCTAATAGTGGGTGGCTGGCCAGCTCTCCGGCCCCCCTCCACTCTTTCTCTCCCTGGCTTTCTGCTGATCTCAACCCTCCGCAATCTGTCTCCCTCTCCCTTCCTCTCTGTGTCGCTCTCTCTCATCCACCCCCCACCCTATAATACAGCCCCTACAAGATTTGGGTGCATTCATCATTGTTATCATGCTGATTAATTATTCAGTGCTCAGCCTCATTTGCCTGCCAGGCCTTGATTAGGAGAGCGGAGAGTCAGCTGGGTCCACCCTGCTCTTGGATGTGGAGGAGCCTGATGAAGGAGCCTGGACAGTCTCGGTTCAGTCAGAGCAGCAACCACTGTTAGATTCTGACGCTAATTGCGCGCCCCATGCTAATTGCATGCTGTAATTAATGTTAGCGAAAGGCAACGAGCTGTGGAGCCATCGATTCTCACACTTGGATGGTGTGAAGGGTGGACAACGCAGCAGGAAATGAGATGTTACGGGGGCAAACAGTTCAATTTCCCTTGCTGAAAAGATTGGCAAATTTTCATACAGGTTTATGCTGGTTTAGTTGGTGGGTCAGCACATGGCAATTCAGAACTATCTGATGTTTTGGCGGATTGGTCTGTAATTCATATGAATTTGTACCATCTCATTTGTACAATCTGCTTACTATGGAAGCATGTGAATAAAAAACAATAATCCTGACTTTACTGAGTTATGAGAGGTTAACTAAAATATAATTCTATAAAATCCTGCGAACAAACATCCGTATTGTGTGACAAACTCACAATTCTGCGAAAAACGTCAGTATTGTAAAAATTTAAAGGGATAGTTCACCCAAAAATGAAAATGTGATGTTTATCTGCTTACCCCCAGGGCATCCAAGATGTAGGTGACCTTGTTTCCTCAGCAGAACACAAACGAAGATTTTTAACGAAAACCGGTGCAGTCTGTCAGTCATATAATGGCAGTAGATGGGCTTACGCAAACTCATCCGGGACTTTTCACTGATTTCCCCTTATGGCGTTTGCGTATACTACACCAGAGCGTACGTACACGTGTAACGAGCCTGATGCTAAACTCGTGCTCAGGACAGATGGATGCGGCTGTGTATCAAAGGTAAAAAATTATATAAATACTGTTCAGTTTCTCGCAAAAAACGATCGTTTCATGTCTTAGGACATCAATGTATCGTCACGAGCCACAGGGTGTAATTTAGATTTGTCTGTGCATGTTTTTTTTTTTACTTTTAAAGGTGACTTTTTTACTTTTGAAGGTAAAATACCCCCACTGATATCGGCCTGGTATCGGTATCGGTATCGGTATCAGCCGATACTAAGAATTTTTGGTATCGGATCGGTTTTTAAAAAATGGTATCGTTGCATCCCTAGTAATTACTTGCGCTTATCCTGATTGTTCAAACCGATTTAAAGCATGTTTTTTTTTTTTTTTTACTTTTAAAGGTCTGGTGCCCATCCACGTCCATTATTTGGCTGACAGACTGCACCGGTTTTCATTAAAAATCTTCGTTTGTGTTCTGCTGAGTAAACAAAGTCACCTACATCTTGGATGCCCTGGGGGTAAGCAGATAAACATCAAATTTTCATTTTTGGGTGAACTATCCCTTTAAACTCAGAATTGCAAGATATTAACTAAGATATAACTCTTAATTTAGAGAATTTCAAATTGTAAGCTGTTAACTCACAATTCTGTGGAAAAAATGTCAGAATTTTAAGATATAAACTCTAGTTAATGTCTTAAGAGTTGTAAGACATTAACTAGAGAGAAAAACACAAATCTGAATTGTGAGAGAAAAAGTTGCAATTTACTTTTTTTTATTTTATTCTATGGCAGTAAGAAAAAAAACTGAATTGCAAGATATAAACTTAAAAATAAAATAAAATAATTTAATAATTGTGAGATGTGTACTAAAATATAATTTGAGTAAATACAAATTGTGTGACATAAACTTGCAATTCTGCAAAAAAAGTCAGAATTTCAAGATATAAACTCTGAGTTGTAAGACATTAACTAGAGAGAAAAACAAAACTCTGAATTGCGAGACAAAAAGTTACAACTGACATTTTTTTTTATTCCATGGCAGTAAGAAAAAAAATCAGAATTGCAAGATATAAACTTAAAAATAATTTAATAATTGTGAGATATTTACTAAAATATAACTATTTTTTTTATTATTTTACTATTTATTTATTTATTTTATTATTTTACTATTTTTTTCTATTGTGACAAACTTGCAATTCTGCAAAAAAAAAAAAAAAAAGAATTGCAAGATATAAACTAAAATAATTTGAAATTCTGAGATAAAATGTGAGAAATAAACTCTCACATTCATGAGAAAAAATCTGAATAGTGATTTTTAATTTTTTTTTAAATTCTAATTTGCAGTTCAGAGAAAAAAAAAACACTTAAATTTAAACTCTCGCAATTACAAGAAAAAAATCTGAATTGCGAGATAAGTCACAATGACCTTTAAAAAAAAAAAAAAATAATAATAATATTCCATGCCCGTAAAAAAAAAAAAAAAAAAAACAGAATTGTAAGATAAAAATTTAGGATTGCAAGATGTTATTAAGATATAACTCACAATTTTGAGAAGAAAGGTCTAAATTGTGTGACAAACTGAATGAATTACAAGATCTAAACTCAGAATTACCAGATATTAACTAAGATATACTGTAACTTGCAATTCTGAGTAAAGTCAGAATTTTTTACAATTCTGTGTAAAAATTATAAACTCAAATATAAACTTTTTCGCAATTCCGCAAAAAAAAAAAAAAAAAAAAAATGAATTACAAGATATCAACTCAGAATTGTGAGATGTTAAATAAGATAATAATTTGCAGTTTGGAGAAAAAAAATCGGAATTGCAAAATAAAAGGTCTGAATTAATTTTTTTATGTTTTTTTATAAATTTTTATCGGTTTTTATAAAAAAAAAAAATGAATTGCAAGATCTAAACTCAAAACTATGAGATGGTAACTAAGATATACCGTAACTTGCAATTCTGAGAAAAGTCCAAAATTGTGTCAATTCTGTGATAAAAAGTCAGCACTGCAAATATTTAATCTCAACTATAAACTTTTTTCGCAATTCTGCAAAAAAAAAAAAAATTGAATTACAAGATATCAACTCAGAATTTTGAAATGTAACTAAGAATTTGCAGTTTAGAGAAAAAAGTATGAAATGTGATATATAAACACTAAATTGTAAGGGTAAAAAGTCAGAATTACAGGATAAAAAACTCTCAATTACCATGTTTTACACTTACAATTACAATTTTTTTGAAAAAACAAAAAAAACAAAACTATAATTTAAGATAAAAACTCTGAATTGCAACATGTTAACTAATGTATAACTTGCAATTCAGAGAAGAAAAGTCTGAATTGTAAACATAAACTCAATAAGTCAATAAGTCAGAATGACTTGATTCTGATGATTCAGAGAAGAAAATTCTAAATGGTTAGATGTATAATAAAAAGTTGCTACAATCTTGGTGGAAAAGGATTTCCAAAGCTTATGCCCGAGTGATGGTTATGTTTACAGGTTTGGAAGTTATGACTATAATTAATACATATTTGTATGCCATGGAAAAAACAAAGTCAGAATTTTCATGTTTGAGCGAACCCTTCTAAGTCAACTAATTAGCTGATATAATGGTGGTAACATACAAATTTGTACAATTCACACAATATCTTCATCTCATAAAATAGATATGTTTTCCTGTGAGATTGGGTTGTGTAGGTCACCAGGATCCACATCTTTTCCCAAATCAATTAATTCTCATATCTGTTTTGTCTGGGGTGAGGCGTGGATTGTAAGGCAGTGATGTCTGCACTGACAGGGCAGCTGGACGCTCGCTGCTTAGGGTCTCATCAGTCCAGATTAGTTGAGCTGGAGCTCCAGCTGCCTTGATGAGGAGCAGATGGCAGATGATGGGTGACCCCTGCAGGGATTGATCAGGAACAGGGTTTGCACTCTACAGAAGCCGACCCCTACGCATTTAGATGCACAAGGGTGCCCTCGCACTCATTCGTCCATTAAGAATTCAAGACTCATATATTTTAAAGCGATCGTTCACCCCAGAATTAAAATGTGTCATCATTTACTCACCCTCATTTCACTCCAAATCAGTTTGAATTAATTTCTTCTGTGAAACGCGAGAAGATATTTTGAAGAACAGTATAAATAAGTCTCTTCTGCTCATCAAGTCTGCATTTATTTGATCCAAAGTACAGCAAAAACAGTAAAAATGTAAAATATTTTTACTATTTAAAATGTTTCTATTTGAATATGTTTTAAAATGTAATTTATTCCTGTGATTTCAAAGCTGAATTTTTAGCATTATTACTCCAGTCACATGATCCTTCAGAAATCATTCTAATATTCTGATTTGCTTTATTATTATTATTATTATTATTATTATTATTATTATTATGTTGAAAACAGCTGAGTAGAATTTTTCCAGGTTTCTTTGATGAATGAAAGTTCAGAAGGACAGCATTTATCTGAAATAGAAATCTTTTGTAACATTATAAATACCTTTATCATCACTTTTGATCAACTTAAAGCATCCTTTATAAATAAAAGTAGTCATTTATATAATTTGTTATTTTTCATTTGAGATAAATGCTGATGTTTTGGATCTTTCTATTAATAAAAGAGTAAAAAACAGTTAATAATACTAAAAAAAGGTGTCTTGCACAGCAAATCAGCACATTAGAATGATTTCTGAAGCAGTGTTGTTTTCGTCAACGATGACGATGACGAAATCATTTCGTTGACGCCACTTTTTTTCATGACGATAACGAGACGATGACGAGATAAAAATGGCTCGTTGATGACTAAAACATGACGAGACGTGTGTGAGTTTTCGTTGACGAGACGAGAATAGACGAAAATGTTAGTGGGTGGTCCGTCAGACGTTTAAAATGCATGACATTTCCGCTTATTGTGCATGCCAATTAAAAATTAAAAAGTATCTGACGCTATGGCAAGCCGTTTTAGCATTAAATACTCTTTGCTATACTAGTATGGCAAGCCGTTTTAGCATTCCATCCTTGTTTGTCTTTTATGTTCTAAAACATACCTTCATTATTGTAATTATTGGTGAAAATTGTCGATCCGGAAGCTCACATTGTGTTGAACTATAGATCTGCTTTTTTCAGAACTTATAAGTGACACTACCCAACAGCAAAATACTTACTGACCTACATTAATTTGTTAAAAGACTACCTTTTTCCCTGTTTTTGACTAAAACTAGACTAAAACCTTTTTGACTTTTCGTCGACTAAAACTAGACTAAAACCTTTTTGACTTTTCGTCGACTAAAATTGGACTAAAACTATCACATATAGAAGTGACTAAAATTTGACTAAAACTAAGAAGCATTTTAGTCCAAAAGACTAAGACTAAGACTAAATCTAAGATGGTTGTCAAAAACAACACTGTTCTGAAGTGTCATGTGACACTGAAGACTGGAGTAATGATACTGAAAATTTAGGTTTGATCACAGGAATAAATTACGTTTTAAAATATATTCAAATAAAAAGCAGTTATTTTAAACAGTAGGACTATTTTACAATATAACTGCTTTTGCTGCATTTGGATCAAATAAATGCAGACTTGGTGAGCAGAGAGAATCTTACTGTTCAAAAACTTCTGACGGGTAGTGTACACAAATTCCATCTTTCTGCAGAACACAAAAGAAGTTCTTTTAAAGAACGTTTAACTGTTTTTGACTCCACTGAATTTCACTGAATAGACCTCTGAGATATCTTCTTTTGTGTTGTAAAGTCATAGAGACTTAGAATTTCATGAGAATGAGGAACAATTACAGAATTTCTCATGTCCTTGAAATACAGATATTAAATTATAAAAAAACAAAATGTACAATCACAAATAAATCTGACGAATTAGTCAGAAGCGAAACGTTTACTCATTGAATTACTGTACATTTGTGGGCTGTAAAGTCGTGATGTACATGTCCCGTGTCGCAGTTTTTTGAAAAAGCAGCCATGATGCATGTCTAGTGATCTCCCACGTAGCCTGTGAGCTAAACCACGAGAATAGCCCAACTGGTCTGAGAGGTTTCTACACTCCCACATTAGTCCAGATGGGCACCAGCAGCGAGAGGTGAGTCACTGTCAAACCACACAAGCACACTCACCAGACCTTAAATAACCGAGCACGCTTCTAATACACAAACAATCTACAGGACCAGCAGGGAAAATGTTGTTTTTCTGCATTGAGCCGTTGCCGCAGTGTATTGGACTAATAAATGCGTGTGACTCACAGAGTGATGTATGACTAAACATTCCACTTTCAACAATCTCCCGTCAAACTCAGTTTTTCTTTGTTGCCGTCACCCGCCGTTCTGTTCCTCGGCATCATTAAAGCTTTTTGTCCAGTCCCCCTCGAAAGTGGGCTGCTTCCTTTTTATAGCTTAATTGCGAGAACATCAAGGACGACATCAAGCAATCTTTTTTTTAACAGACAAAGAGGCTTTTTCATTTTCTAAATTCAATTACTTCTATTCAGATTGAGGAACGGTTCGTAGATGAGACACTCGGCCTGTCTTTGGGGTCGTTCTGATGAACACACAATGTCCTGCTAGATCTCTCTCTCTCTTTCTCTCTCTATCTCTCTTGTTTCTAATCAAGCGTCATTCGTACGACAACTGCAGCTAAGTCTGGCGTGGCCCAAAAAGCACAGAACAAAGGCAAGATCCTGGTGGGAACTGTGTGAAATCTTAACTAGGACTTTATGACCTCGAAACGACTGAAAACCTGACAGGAACTAGATTGTATCATTTTCTGAAGAAAAGAACCTGTGCAAAACTAGCTGCCATGATGTTCTGAGTGGTTTTTAGAGTGTGCTATGCAGTTACTATGGTGCCTGTGGCTCCGAGTTCAATGCAAGTTTATGGGATTTTTTTTTTTGCCTGTTTTATGGTCCGCAAAGCAAATCTAAAAGCAATACCACCCCTCTGCTAAATAAACTGCATACTACATGATTTGGGGCATCTTTCATGTTACAGTAGCAGCACAAACTGTGTGGGAAGAGTTATACACCACCGTTTAATACCTCTTCAGATCAATAGCAATGACTACTATCTCTATTATTAGAACATTATATCCATTACAATTCATTATTAATTATTTACATATGGTCTTGATGTTGCAAATATACTGCTAGTTATAAATAAATGTTAAGTTGAAATAAAGTTATAAATAAATTATATGCATAGATATATATATGAGCTTATATATATCTCAGGGGCATTTCCTCCGAGGAGGCAAGGAAGGCAGTGTCTCCTTAAAATATTGAATAAAAAACTGTAATAAAAAATAAAACAATGGCAATGTTACAAAAAAAGTGAATAAATTGCTTGTTTTTCTAAAGAAACACTGAACAAATGCAAGTAAAGTTACAGTGGGAGTCCACATCTCTCTCGTTTCTCCTGAACCCATTGAGTTTTAACCAATCGGCAACCTCCCGCTCTCTCTATTGAAACCAACACGGAAGTGACTTAAACTGTAAAAGTGGCTCCAAATGTAAAATGCCCAACTTTACAGCAGAAAAATTATGTTTAGAGCCTGGTACAAAAAGTGGTTTTGGTCTATATAGCTAATTTTGCCGTTCATGTCAACTGTGAGAGGGGTGAATTTTTTATAACTCATCCGATTAAGTTATATTAAGCCTTAAAGTTCTGCATAATTAAGGGCGTGGCCACTTGAGTGACAGGGGAACTGAGTGACTGTCACCACTGTCGTGCTAGGCGGGCGTGGTTTCAGCAACCAGCTCCACCCACGTCCTGCCTCTTTTCCCATTTTCGATTATCCAGGAGTGACGTGCGGTGTCACGATTCCAAGATGGCGATGGCCGACTCCCACCGACTATGAGCTTCAAAAATGCCCTTCAGATACCTACGGGTGATGTCACTGACATTATTATTTACAGTCTATGGTTTTAACAGACCCTCTAAAGCACTGGTCTCAAACTCAATTCCTGGTGGGCCACAGCTCTGCACAGTTTAGCTCCAAGTCTAATCAAACACACCTGATCCAGCTAATCAAGGTCTTCAGGATTACTAGAAACTTCCAAGCAGGTGAGTTGGAGCTGGTTGGATCTAAACTCTGCAGAGCTGCGGCCCTCCAGGAATTGAGTTTGAGACCTCTGCTCTAAAGCGTGCTATGGGTTTAGTGGGGGGTAACTTAGAATGAATGGGGGAAAATCACATGAGAGAAGGCAATGCCTCCATCATGATATGATTGGATATGGCTGGTTATGTTCGGCTGTGATTGGTCCCTGCGATAAATCCCACCTCTCTTGTTCATGCATGTTCCGCATTCGCGAATCAGTCTGAATGAATGATATAATGGCGTTAATGGGAAGACTAATAAAAAAAAAAAGTAAACAACTCACACACTTAGATATAACCATGTACTTATGTCAAAATAAGACTGGCAAAAATGGCATAAAAACATGATCTGTGGAAGTTTTTAGTCAATTTATCAGATGGCCGAAATATAAAGTGCATGTGTCTGTGACCAATATTTACTCCGCTTTGGTGACTGATTATTTATTAACTACCCAACAAACACAGAACTTTGCCTCAACATTTAGCAATATTGCAACAACATGGCCAAAAGGTTATTGGTTCTACATTGTGTCATCAGGTTGTTACTAAGTTGTCACAATGTTGCCATTTAACCTGTCCTGTGTATTCTCCCATCAAGAGTCTTTGTTTTTTATTTGTAATTTAATATAGTTAAACTAAATGATTTAATATATTTTCATACGATAATACGATAAATATTTAACTTTATATTGTATTTTTGTTAACAAACTAAGAAATCCGAGGTCTGCATGAAATGTTTGGTATGAAATAAAGTTTGTATGAATTTGTATGGCATTTTTACCCTTCAAAGTTTACACAAGCAGATGTTAAGTTAAAAAGAATAATATTACTAAACAATTTTTAATATTAAACAGTGTATAAAAGTATTACATACTTATCCTGTGTCTGATATAACGCGCAGAAAAGGCAATATTTATAATCTGGCATGAAAAAAAATAGTAAATGTAGTAAAAATATCGCCTCACGGTTGATGAATGTAGCCAAACAACATTGCCACAGCCTTTTCGCGTCTTACATTTCTACGTTGTTACAATGTTGCGAGCACGTAGGCGGTGATGTTGCCTTTATAAAAATGGAACGTTGCACATACGTTGCCACAATGTAAATGTATTAAATATAGTTAAAGGGCAAGTATTAAAAAGAATAGCCGAACATAAGTTCACAAATAAAATTTACTTTTTACACTGTAACTGCCTTGTAGAGCTGTCATGATTTGTTGATTCTAATCGACTATTCGATTATTAAAAATCCTCAACTTCATTTTGTCAGTCGAGTAACCTGCAAAATACCAAAAGTGGCGTGTAATGCGTAATGTACATTAGTTCTATCGTTTATAAAATTGTTGATATGTTGTGGTAAATTTGTCATTTAGATTAATCGATTATTAATAATCAATATAAAAATAGTCATTATAGTCGTTCAGTTATCATTTTGGAATTAATGTGAAATGCTTAAAAACACTAACTTGATGAGATTTCCCTCTTCATTTCAGAACACCACTAAGAGTTTATACATATACATATACTTAAAGATCATAAAAAATGCATATAATAATTATCTTCCATTTATGTCCCCATCCCTCCCACACTTTTTAGTTTGTTGGAATGAATCACTAAACTTCGTCACATGAGAAGTAGGCAGAGAAACCCCTGCTGTTCTTATCTTAAACACAGGAAGTTGTTTGCACTTTCTAGTTCGCCCACTTTTTTTTTTTTTCAAAAGGAGTGACAAACAGAATGTCACTTTTGTACTGAGGACAAACAATTACTATTCCATAAAGAAAGCAACAATATTTTTCCAATATTAAAACCACAGTAGTCCACCCCCCAACCAAACACCATTCAGACTATGCAAATACTCAGCATGAGCTTTCCTAGTGTTCAGAAAGAAGGATATTCTTTAACTTGTACTTTAAAAACACAGACTTAGAGTTCTATGTACTCCGTAGCTGATGCATGTTCAAATTCCTAATTTTTTCTACTATTATTTTCAGTCCTATAATGTGTCAAAAAAGTGTTTTAAATGTCAAAAATAACTGTATGTTTTATATTTTCTAAAGCAAATGTGAATGGTGTTTACACACAACAAACTTGTCTTCACATGTACTTCACTTAAAAATAGCTTATTTGCTCCAAAATTATGATTTGCTTATTTAAAATAACTTAAAACAATTATTGTACATTTTGGCACACGGTCACATTTAATTATGTAAAATAAATTAAAAAATATATTTGCATGGTACTACCTGAATCATTTTCATTGCCCATGTATTCAAATCCATATTTATGCCAACCATTTTTTTTATTTCTTGCTACTATACATGCCAGAAAAGAAAAGCCTGAAAAGTATATTTAAAAAAAGATTAAAATAGGACAGATTATACAAGGTAATTTCCACATTTATAATTCTAAGTATGACCAATAATAACAGTGATGCTTGCTTGATTAAACATCACTAAGAAAGAAAGAAAAGTATATTTGCAATATCTCTGACAAATTAAGCATGGCCAGCACTGAAATCTTTTTTCTAATAGTGCCATCTGTACTAGAGAGCTTGCTGACTCAGATAATCTGCCATTTTTTCGAGTGGCCTCAGATGATGCAAACCTAGAGGACATAAGGCTGTATGAACGTAACACGTTGTGTTTATGCAAGTCTTGTGTCTTCTAGTCCAATCTAAATTATAATCTCTGCAGACAATGACTGCAAAGGATTTACAGAATAACGCTACTCCTGACACTGTGGGGTCACTTTCTTGGCCCTTGCATGTGAAAAACGAAAAAATGATGTGAGATGTCTGTGACACTAGTTATCACTGCACATATGTTTCAATTTATTCCTTATACTCATTTAATGCATTTCATTCGTTCGGTGTCGTATGCCAGAGCAAATCAGCGTCTCTGCCATCTGAAAGCTTGCCAGCAAGACGCGGCGTTCTAACCACTGTGAAATCGTTAATCCCGCTTTGGAATCGCTTGCTTTTCTTTGCGGGTTATTGCAGATCAGCAAATGCCATGGGAATTGGATTTAAAAGGATAACGATGATATTTTCCCCTTTTTTTCGAGGCAGGTGCGTGTTTGAAGGCTAATGTGTATGTTTAAAGACCGATTTATCAAATTCAGCTTGTTAAACGAAAGCCCAAATAACAGTCATCAAGTGAATTACTTTCATCGGTGCTGAGGGAATATCCTGATCTCTTATCCCTCTGAATAATCATTCAATCCTAAGCATGGAATTCATCAGTGAAATCAAATATTTGCTTCATAAACCTCTATGGCTTTTTTAGCTTGCATCACTTTGATTACCACAACATTTGGGACTTTAAAACAATGCTCTGTTTGATACAACTGTGTAGTCAAAAGTTTACATACACTTGATTCCTAATACTGTGTTGTTACATGAATGATCCACAGCTGTGTGTGCTTTTTTTTTTGTGATAGTTGTTCATGAGTCCCTTTTTTGTCCTAAACTGTTAAACTGCCTGCTGTTCTTTTGAAAAATTCTTCAGATCCCACAAATTCTTTAGTTTTTCAGCATTTTTGTGTATTTGAACCCTTTGCAACAAAGACTGTATGATTTGGAGATCCATCTTTTCACACTGAGGACAAATAAGGGACACGTATGCAACTACTGCAGAAGGTTGTAACACTCACTGATGCATCAGAAAACATGTAATTATCTTCTGTAGTTTCTGAAGGGCAGTACTAAATGAAAAAAAAATGATATTTAGGCAAAATAAGAAAAATGTACACATCTTCATTCTGTTCAAAAGTTTTCACCCCCCGGGTCTTAAAGGAGTAGTTCACTTTCAGAACAACAATTTACAGATAATTTACTCACCCCCTTGTGATCCAAGATGTTATTTCTTTTTTTCTTCAGTCGTCAAGAAATTATGTTTTTTGAGATAAACATTTCTGGAAATTTCTCCATATAATGGACTTAAATGGTGCCCCGATTTTTGAACCTTCAAAATGCAGTTTAAATGCAGTTTAAATGCGGCTTCAAAGGGCTGTAAACGATCCCAGCCGATGAAGAAGAGTCTTGTCTACCGAAACGTTCGGTCATTTTCTTAGAAAAATATATTTTTATATACCTTTTAAGCACTGAAACTCATGCTTGGAGCAGTCCAATGAGGCATTCCATTCCAGAGTTATTGGGTGTGGAATGACACAAAATTAATTTGGTCCAGTCGTGACAGCACTGAGATTCCTGCTCTGTTGGAAATGTGGGCATTTTCCACATTTGCACCACCATCTCGTCTCGTTTGAACGCGGTCTGCCCGAGGCTTGTGTCGCCGCCGCAGTATTCTCTCTCTGACTGAGTTCATCGTCTCTGTCATAGATATATATACGTAGATGCCTCATTGGACCGCTCCAAGCACATAGATGCATCCGCCATATTGGAACGGCCCATAGAAACAGTCGCTAATGAGGCATGTATATATCTATGGTCTGTGTTTTCCAGCTCAAAAAGGTAGGGAACGGCAAAAAACTCCATCTCATGTGCTCCTCCAGCTTCAAAATCATCAGACATCGTTGTACTTTATGTTGTACCTTGTTGCTAAAGAATGTTTGATTGCGTTGCACTTCTCTCTTCTCAAGTTCGCTTTGTAAACACTGGGTCTGTAGTTTCGCATACGTCATGCGTGACCTTTCAACGTGATTACATAGAACGTATAGACGCGAACGCGCATTAGCCCTAGTGCTAGACGAGTTTCAGTGCTTAAAAGGTATATAAAAATATATTTTTCTAAGAAAATGACCGAACGTTTCGGTAGACAAGGCTCTTCTTCGTTGGCTGGGATCGTTTACAGCCCTTTGAAGCCGCATCTAAACTGCATTTTTAAGGTTCAAAAATCGGGGCACCATTTAAGTCCATTGTATGGAGAAATTTTCAGAAATGTTTATCTCAAAAAGCATAATTTCTTGACGACTGAAGAAAAAAAGACAAACATCTTGGATCACAAGGGGGTGAGTAAATTATCTGTAAATTGTTGTTCTGAAAGTGAACTACTCCTTTAATGCATGTTTTTTCCTTCTGGAGCATCGGGGAACGTTTGAACCTTCTGTAATAGTTGCATATGAGTCCTTCAGTTGTCATGTAAGTGTCTTCTGTAGCTTCTGAAGGGCAGTACTAAATGGAAAAAAAAAACCCCACATATTTAGGCAAAATAAGAAAAATGTACACATCTTCATTCTGTTCAAAAGTTTTGAACCCCGGGTTTAAATGCATAGTTTTTCCTTTTGGAGCATCAGTGAGCGTTTGAACCTTCTGGTATAGTTGCACTGAGTCCCTCAGTTGTCCTCAGTGTGAAAAGATGGATCACACAGTCGTTGTTGGAAAGGGTTCAAATACACAAAAATGCTGAAAAACCAAATAATTTGTGGGATAAATGAACTCATGAAAAAAACCACACACAATTATAGAATATTTATGCATAGAGGTCCCTATTCCCTATACAAATAAATGCATTAATATAAATAAATATGAATAAATCAATTGAAGAAATAAATATATGCATGTATGCAAATTTATGCATGCACACATGCATAAATAAATACATACATACATAAATAAATAAATACTGATATATATATATATATATATATATATATATATATATATATATATATATAATTGTACAGTTGAATTCCATGTTTAGGATTGGATGATTAGAGTGAAAAGAAACCAATAAATAATTAAATACGCACATGAACATAAGCATTAATAAATGCATAAATGTGTAAATAAATAAATAAATAAAAAGCTGATTTTTATTGTCAAAAGCCAACCAAAAACACTTGCATACTTCATACCTCTTTGAAACTCAAGAGACCAATCAAAAAGATTTATAGATTATATTGAACTGGATTGACCTTACCAAGGAGAAATGGAAAGAAAAAAAGCACACACATGGATTGCAGAAGATGTGGAAGCAAAGATAATTTGTTTATGGAATTGCTCTTAAGGCTTTCCTAAAGAGAAGCACCTGTAAAGAGGCTGCAAATGTCAACACCTCACCACACGCAAACACGAAAAACATGTGTGTCTGTTCTCTGTTTCTCCTCTCCACATAAGAACAATCCAATCCACATGGGAGCCTATTGTGATTCAAGCTTTTTTCCTTCAAGGCTGTTTTGTCGCCGCAACCGACCGTGTGTAAAATTAATACAGTCCTGCGACATTTGAAACGCTCCCCACTGGTCTTTCAAAAGCTTCTGCCTCAAATAACGATTCTGTGCAGTCAGCTAATACAGGAGTCACAGACCTTTTTCCTTGAGATTTTGTGCTCTCTCTTAAAAGCACATTTGCATGTCATGTTCATCCTCGTTATGCCCTCGTTTCTTTTCTCCTCTCATCTCTCTCGCTCTCTTTTCTCTTCACTTAGCACATCTGTCGGGTTTGTCTGCGGCAGGTTGCTGTCTTCACGCTGCTGTCCTCTTTGGATCTTTTTTGCACGAGGTACGTGTGTGTGTTACAGATCAGATGATGACCGACTGCAGAAAGTGTTAACCTGAGTTTAGTATCAGGAAGAAGCCACTGCAGTGATTCAGGTTCAGCTTCAGCTTCAGCTTCAAACTAAAAAATAGCTACATGGACAAATACAACATTGCAAATACCACTGTAAACATCCCAGAGGAAAACAACTGCTGACATATAGTGAGAGTACAGACATTTAGGACAGTTCAGTTTTTTTTTATATATTGATGCATTCATAAATTAAAAGCATAGTTCACTCAATAATGAAAATTTTGTCATCATTTACTCTCATTTACCTTCATGCTGTTCCAAACCTATATGAGTTTCTTTTATCATGCTGAATATAAAACAGTTGTTGGTCCCCATTGACATCCGTAGTATTTCTTTCCCTACTGTGGAAGTCAATGGGGACCAACAACTGTTTGGTTCTTCAAGATTATTCAAAATATCTTATTTTGTGTTCCACATTAGTAAGAAACTATTCCTTTAAGAATGAACACATTTATTTACAAAATTGATCTAGATGAAGGTTCATTAAGCATAAAAACAATAAGTTTAATACTGATTTAAATAATCCAAAATCCCCAAAATATTAAAAAGACACCCACTAAAATGTAATTCAGTGTAACAATCTTGTCAGGCATATTTACAACAAAAAATAATTTCTGACATATTAAAAGACAAATTACTTTCACTCCAAATACTAATTCGTTTTTTATTACATTTTAAAATGTGCTACTATCCTAGGTTTTGCCCATTTGTCAGTAAGATTTTTTACTCATTTAAAACACAATCAAATTTAATATGCTCCCTTATTCTTTTAGATATTTTAATATGTACAAGTCAGAATAAGCATGTTGTTTGAATTTTTACATAAATATTGTCATCATTTCAACCATATTTTGACTTTTTATTCTCCAAAAGGGTATTTGAAACCTTAAAAGTAGACACTTTACTTACATTTATTGTGCTTTCTATGGACATAAAATCACTTTTGTAAATTTCTTCTGATGTGGACGTCTTAACGTCTCTAACCCACATTTACTATTGTTCATTGTTAGTGCATTTTCATTCATAATACAGAAAATAATATTAATTTATATAAACTGAAATGTTAAAACTGTATTTTATATACACTGCTGTACAAAATGTTGAGTTTTTTTAAATAAATAAATTAATTTTATTTAGCAAGGACACTTTAAATTGGTCAAAAGTAAGGACATTTATAAAGGTACAAAATATTTCCATTTCAAAGAAATCCTGAAAAATCACAGTTTCCACAAAAATATTAGGCAGCACAGCTGTTTTCAAAATTGATAATAATAAGAAATGTTGTCTTGAGCTGCAGTTCGGCATATTAAAATGATTTCTGAAGGATCATTGACACTAAAGACTGGAGTAATGATGCTGAAAATTCAGCTTTGCATCCCGGGACTAAATTACATTTGAAAATATATTAAAATAGAAATCAGTTATTTTAAATTAGAATTAATTTGTACTGTTTTTATTAAATAAAAGCAACCTTGGTGAACATAAAAGGCTTTAAAAACATAGAGTATGTAAAAAAATATATATTCATGTACATTATTAAAAACTGTAAGATTTTACTGATAGTTCACGATTTGTGGATTGAAATGGTTTTGTTCTGGACAAACAAGGATGTTGATTAAAGAAGAACAAAGTCCTAATTGAAAACGTACATCACTATAAATCAAAAATCATAAGACAAAATACACATTTGTGACCCTGTACCACGAAACCAGTCTTAAGTAGCATGGGTATATTTGTAGCAATAGCCAAAAATACATTGTATGGGTCAAAATAGTTAATTTTTCTTTAGTAAAGATCATGTTCCATGAAGATATTTTATACATTTCCTACTGTAAATATATCAAAACTTAATTTTTGATTAGTAATATGCACAAGAACTTCATTTGGACAACTTCAAAGGCAATTTTTTCAGTATTTTGATTTTTTAGCCTTATTCATTAAACCGCTTTCAGATGATGTATAAACCTAAATTTAAAAAAAATTGACCCTTATGACTGGTTTTGTCCTCCAGGGTTACATTCGCTTCTCCATTTAATCTCACTACCAGAAATTGAAAATTATAGCAAATTTATACTGTTTTTTTATTAAATAAAAGCAGCCTAAGTGAGCATAAAAGGCTTCAAAAACAGAGTACATAAACATTATATTAACTTACATTATTAAATGCTGTAAAATTTTACTGATAGTTCATGATACCTAATGCAATATGCAGTGTAACCAAATTAAACCTTATTGTAAAGTATCACCAAATTAATGTAAGATAATCTCTGATTCGTGGATTGCATAAGAAAAATACACATTTGTGACCCTGGACCACAAAACTAGTCTTAAGTAGCATTGGTATATTTGTAGCAATAGCCAAAAATACATTGTATGGGTCAAAATAGTTAATTTTTCTTTAGTAAAGATCATGTTCCATGAAGATATTTTATACATTTCCTACTGTAAATATATCAAAACTTAATTTTTGATTAGTAATATGCACAAGAACTTCATTTGGACAACTTCAAAGGCAATTTTTTCAGTATTTTGATTTTTTAGCCTTATTCATTAAACCGCTTTCAGATGATGTATAAACCTAAATTTAAAAAAAATTGACCCTTATGACTGGTTTTGTCCTCCAGGGTTACATTCGCTTCTCCATTTAATCTCACTTCTACCAGAAATTGTAAATTATAACGAATTTATACTGTTTTTTATTAAATAAAAGCAGCCTAAGTGAGCATAAAAGGCTTCAAAAACAGAGTACATAAACATTATATTAACTTACATTATTAAATGCTGTAAAATTTTACTGATAGTTCATGATACCTAATGCAATATGCAGTGTAACCAAATTAAACCTTATTGTAAAGTATCACCAAATTAATGTAAGATAATCTCTGATTCGTGGATTGCATAAGAAAAATACACATTTGTGACCCTGGACCACAAAACTAGTCTTAAGTAGCATTGGTATATTTGTAGCAATAGCCAAAAATACATTGTATGGGTCAAAATTGTTGATTATGTTCCATCAAGATATTTTGTACATTTCCTACCACAAATATATCAAAACTTAATTTTTGATTAGTAATATGCATAAGAAATTCATTCGGACAACTTTAAAGGCGATTTTCTCAATATTTTCCTCCAATTCCAGAATTTTAAATAGCTACTGTCCTAACAAACCACATATAAATGGAAACCTTATTTATTCAGCTTTCAGACAATGTATAAACCTCAATTTTAAAAAACTGACCCATATGACTGGTTTTGTGGTCCAGGGTCACATTTGCTTCTCCATTTCATCTCACTGCTACCATAAAAGCCAACAAGCATCCATCCAAAGTGTTTGCTATTCGATCTCATTTTGTAGAAATCAAATCCTCTATTTTCATGTCGACCCTTTATTTTTAGATATTAGTCTTTACAATTCTAGTACTTTCAGCAATACAGCTTGTACCAACATACATGCTGTGATATCCCTGTTATAATAGCTCCTTGCTTTCGTTCACAAATCCAGAGTCAATGGATTTAAACCAGACCTGAGGAATCTCAGCTCTCGCTGGCTTTGAGCTATGATGTCTGCGGGCTCTGAGCCGTCGGGCTTATAGAAAACTTGTCAAAGTCTGCATTTGCATGTTCTCGCTCTCCCCAGAGGAGAGAAACACTGGGTTTCCCTTCTGCATTCTTCACGTTTACCTTTGTTCACTTTGTTGTGGAAATTTCCAAGAGGTCCAATTACGCTTCTCCCCGAATCGCGGCACGTGCGATAACACAATTTTATCAGTTCTTTCATCTCGTCAGTAGCCCGCCCTTCCCCCATCGCCTTACGCACATCAAACACTTCTGCGTGTATTTTTGCCACTCCTTCCCCCATTCTTTACCTCGCGCTCTCTTTCGGCAGCATCACTTGGCCACTGAGGCTGGTTGCTGTGGCAACATCTCCCAACGGAGCTGGCTACCTTCCCTGTTACCGTAGCAACTGGTTCCCTGCAGGATTCCAAATGAGCCACTCCATCTCTCTCTCTCTCTCTCTCACACTCTCTCTCTCTCTCTCTCTCTCTCTCTCTCTCTCTCTCTCTCTCTCTCTCTCTCTACTTTCCATAATTGAACTGAAATATGCTTTCCTGGCTGCTTTATATTCAGTAGGTCAAAAATATAGCCCAAAGAACTGCTAAATGAGCGCAAAGCATTAGAGCCATTGATATTGTTTGTTTGAACGCTCCATCGCTGCCACTTAAGATGCTTAGACACACATTTACATGTGACTGATGTCGCTTCGACACAATGCCTCATGACATAATTAAACAAGAGCGAGCTACCAAATCAGATAATGTCCAACAATCTCAGTGCTCTAAATGGGTTTGGTGCATTTTACCGCGAATCGCAGCATCTCTAAATGCTTCATCGTGTCCAGTGCTTGGAATAAGGATCTTGCCGTTTTCCTTTTAAAAAGGGAATAAGACGATAAGTTACTTAGATAGTTTCAAACGGCCTCTGCCTGCTTTCTCTGAAAAGCTGCTTTATCGTGCATGCGACATGACTCGTTATATTCATAAAAATAGTCAACAATGAAGCTAAAGAGAAATTATATATAATAGTATAGAGTCATTACAGTTAACTAAAACTATTAAAACATGTTACGTACTTGAAATAAAGTAAATGTTAGTGTTAGGTAATAAAAATGACAAAAAAAAGAGACAAAATAACTCAAACTTTAAGTAGACTCTTAAACATAAAGGTGCTTCACGATGCCTAAATGGTTCGATAAAGAACCTTTAACATCTGAAGAACATTTCTTTTTCACAAAAGGTTCTTTGTGGGAAAAGAAAGTTCTTCAGATTATAAAACGGTACGAAAGAGATGGTTCTTTAAAGAACATTTGACTGAATGGTTCTTTGTGGAACCAAAAATCGCTGTGAAGAACCTAAAATGAATATGAAATCATAAAATGATATCTTTTAAATAGAAAAAAGCCTATTAAGTTGTTCCAAACTACTTTTCGCTGAGAGTGTCTTTACATGTGAAATATACAGGATCCGCTTCATCCTCTCCACCGCAAGGCCCTTTAATATTCATATAAATATTCATCACAGACCATTAGTGGGTGATATTACTCATGTCTCAAATTGCAATGTGTAATTGCTGCTATTAGCAAAGATTTAGCTGTGGTGTTAGCATTAGTATTAATGCACAGACTCAGCCCTTATAATTTAAAACCTAACACTTTAGCTTTTTGTGCTTTACATTTGAATATCCAAGACATGGAAGGAGCTGTGTTCTTATTAGTTACATCAAAAATTATTGAAATAATTTTCATTATTTAGAAAAATGAAAATGAAAAATGTTAATTTGGAACTGAAATAAAATATGCTTAATTTAAAATAATAAAATAGCTAAAACAGAAATAAATAAACTATTAAAAATGCTAAAAGCACATAACAAAATGATTAAAATCTAACTATAAAAAATGAAAATAATTAAAATAAAAAATACCTCACATGAAAATAAAAATATATTTAAATGAAAAACTAAAAGTGTAATTAAAAGTAAAATTAAAATAATACTGGAAATATACAAATAAAAGCTTATTAAAATATTAATCAATACTGTAATTGTTAAAAAAATACTAAAATAACACTTAAAATAACTGATTCAGCAAAATGCTGGTTAAGGATCATATTATTAACTATTTGATAAACTAACATGCAAAGTGCAGTGGATTATGAACAATACCCTAATCTTGATACTAATTTCTTTCAAAAAATTTACTTTCCTCACACTAATATCTTTCAGAAAGGAGTATTCTTGAAGTTGCTATAGCTGTGACGTCAAAACCCGGAAGACTAATTCACCCTGGGGTCCCTCACGGTTTTCTTATGGCCTTTTATAAAGGAATTTCTCAATTAATGAGTAAATGAGTAAAACAAGGTTTTTGGAAAATATAAATAGATGACACTTGGATGTCTTTCTGCACATTACACACATACATGCTGAAGTGTGTGCAGTTTACACTGTGCAACATAACATCCAAGTATCGTCAAATGATGTTGACTACAGATCTTATTTTACTCATGTATTAAAACCCACAGGAAAAAATCAAGGAAGCCCATAGCGAATCTGAGCTATGGCGTATATCCAAAATTATATAAAACAGATTAAATAAAAATGAGAATATATTCACCGGAGACTTAATTCTATTCATAGGTTGTTGATTGGATGGAAGAAAATCTTATTGCTTAATAATTGTAACAAAGAGCTGGGGTTTAAGCAAACGAAATAGCTGGAGAAGACTAGCATTCATAACCACAGAAAAATCAAGTTATGAAATTTGAATTAAGCTTGAAAAATAATGAAAAAATGAATGAAATGCATGCATGGATAAATCGTTCATTATTCGATCAGTAAGACACATTTAGAAAACAGATTGGCTGAATTTCCATTTCATGCTGAGTTTAACAGTAAATACAATGAGCAATCCTTCTACAGCTTTTATTAATCTTAGTTAAATGTTCATTCCAATATTTGCTCAAGTAACATTAAAAAAGGTTAATAAATGCTGTAAAATGTATTACTCATTCACATCAGCTAATGCAATAACTAATGCTGTTAGTTAGATAAATACATGAGGTTGAATGAATAATTCTGTCTAGTGTCTGTTCTGTACCTGGTTAAAGTAAGCCATTGTTCATCATCTGCATTACACTCTTCGGTTCCAGAGCCAACCATGTCAGACCGTACAATAAAAAAAACTGCCTGTATACTGTATATATACAATGAGCGATTCTTCAGAGCGAGCCTTGAGGTTTAATACTTTCCCATTTCTGAAAAGAGAAAAATGCTCTGTAATCTGTGCTGAATACAGAAGCACAGTTCAACAATTCATTCAATTATCTGTGCTTGTGAAACATTTTGATAGCTACAGAACTCATCTCGGCTCACAGTGGCAAGTGTTTACAAATGCCATTTTCTTGCTGTGTCCTTGAGACTTCCTGCCGGTGTGAAATATGCCGCTGGTAAAAGATTGTAGAAAAAACACAATGTATGAAAGATCACACCGCATAGATAGAGCACAAAAGAGAAATGAATAGCTGCTGTGAAAAGCAAACATTTTAAAAGTGATGAACTAGCCGAGATAGACCATAATGCTGCGGTGCAATGGTTCGAGGAGAGAGAGGCTGCCGAGAACATTGAGTTCTATTAGAGACAGGAGAGCTGCTAGATTGACAGAAGTAGCCTGAGAGACGGAGAGGGACAGACGGAGAATGAGTGAAGTGGGCACAGACGATAAATATTTTATTGCAAAACAAACTGAGATGATGAAAAAAAGAGAGGAAAAGCAGCGGCGGGTCGACTGGGGATGAACACATGGGTAGCAGGAGAGAGAGAGAGACGAGGCGGTGGAATGAGGGACGTTCGAGAACAGGAGAGCGTGACAGAGGCACCCAAGCAGATCCGACATGCAAGAGTCCGGACCTTTCTGAGGCCCTACATTATTGATGGAGCTGCAGCTACTAGCCATCTTTTTTTATAAAACGTGCCAAGCCGCACATTTTAGGTTTAGGTACGTAATAGGGTTGCGCAAAAAATCTGAATTAAAGAACTGACACTCTATAAATTCACAATCTACATACATGCTGCTGTGAGCATGTAAGAAATGCTGCTGCTGCACATATAACACATATAAAATAACCCCAAAATATGACATACGTGAAGTCACCCTGTAGCAGATCTATACAGGTGGAGCTGGGGAGGTGGAGGGTTTCTGAAGTGCCCTGGAACTGCTACAGCTACAGCAAGCTCTAGTCAAGTATTTGAATGTTTCGCATCAACCAATCAGCTGCGCTACGTGTTTGAAGTTGGTAAGATATAATATCGTTTATGAAAGTTTCTTGAGCTCACCAAGGCTGCATTTTAGGGATGCACCGAATATTCGGCCACCAAAAATTTTCGGCCGAAAGATTTTTATCACCGAAACAACACGGCGAAACAGTATGTTGACGCAAACAGAAACCGCGGCCTGCACGTGCTTGTTTGAAGCAACACGTCTTTAGTAGATCTCAGAAAGACCCACGGATAGCGATTTGCAAAACTTGTAATGCAGAAATTACAAGAAGGGGTGTGTCTGCAGTCGTGCGTGCAGTGATGAGAGCAGAGATGGAGACAGATGTAGCTTTCAGTGAGTGAAAAACAATGGATTCACGTTGGTGTTACGTCGCAATATTTTAAAGATATGTCTTCTTTTATATACTGTATTTAAACCATGGAGGTGAGCCAATAGATATCACACAAGTAACGTGAAAACTGCGCAGTATGTTAAAATGAAAGTAAAAACTGACAGTGCTTTCTGCATCTGACCTGCATTCTCTGAGAAAAAAATTAGAGACTATTATACTTCATATGCTGATATTAATTTAGTCCCCTTATATTTTTCTTGTGCCCCCAACATGGTGGGAAAAAATAAAAAGAAACGTATTTTGCGTAAGGGTTGTTTTTTGAAAGACTTAAATAAAGCTCTTAATTTTCATTGATGACTGCAGTGTTATTAGGGGTTTAGAAAGTCTTAATTATGATTTCAGGTAGTCTTAAATGTGGGGACTGAAAGACAAGAATTGCGAGGAAACTTCAAAAGGCTATCCATTGAAAAAATATGAGCGCAGCACGTTTCAAAGTCATTTGCTGCGCTGCTTTGTGTACCATTCTGACAGCGCCTCCTGCTGGAGGAGAAACGCATAGAGTTGTAATGTGAACTGATGGATCCACAAGATAATGTGTTATAAAAATTTAAACAATTAAACAATTTAAACAAAGGCAGTAACATATATGTATATGTTATTTAAGTAATATAATACTTGATTGATAATAATATTTTAAATTAATATAATTGAATTATTCTTTGAAACTTTAATATTAATTTATGCAATTGCAATGCCTTGATTTTAGTAAGATTAGTGCACAGTCATAGTCATAAATGCAATGGTACTAATAATTGGCATAATTCTTTCGGTGTTTCGGTTTTCGGCCTTGGTTTCCTCTTTTTCAGTTTTCGGTTTCGGCCAAGAGTTTTCATTTCGGTGCATCCCTACTACATTTGTTTGATGAAAAACAACAAAAACAGTAATATTGTGAAATGTTATTACAACTGTTTTGCTTTTCTATTTGAAAATTCTATAAGAAAATTGAAGTTTAAATTGAAAAGTACATGAAAGATTTATTCAGTTTAATTCCAAATTTGAATTGCAATTCTGAATGTCACTAACGATTTTTTTTTGTAATAGAATAATCGGCCGATTATTCTGACGATTAATCGAGTAATCGGATAATTATAATTATTTTTTGTGGTAATAAAAATAGACCTATGTGAACAATAGTTTTTGAAATTAATTAAAATAGATGTATAATAGTAATCAGGCATATTAATTAGTTTAAATGAAGTATCAAAACCAATTAATCATATGCTTTTATTGAACAAGACTATTAACATACATAATGTAGTATAAACAATACGCATGTACATTACGCATTAAACAAACTCCTGCAGAGGGCCCCAACGGCCCAATGATTGTTTTTCACTTTACTACATGATCCTTGTTTAATATTGACTAATTAATTCAAATTTAATTTCTACTAAGTCTTAAATATTTGGCCATTTTTTTTACAACAGAAATGCTACAGCCACTGTAATTTCTTGAATATCAAAACTTGTAAACTCAGAGTAAGGGTTTAAACTTTTGAAATCACGATAAACAGTTAGCATATTAAAAAAACTTAAATACTTTTTTAAATTCTCCTGTGTTCACATATATTTATTTAATTGAATTGTACTGTTTGTGAATTCTCAGAAACATTAAGCTTTATTAAATGGGTTTAATCAGTGTTGTTTTCGTCAATGATGACGATGACGAAATCATTTCGTTGACGCCACTTTTTTTCATGACGATAATGAGACGATGACGAGATAAAAATGGCTCGTTGATGACTAAAACATGACGAGACGTGTGTGAGTTTTCGTTGACGAGACGAGAATAGACGAAAATGTTAGTGGGTGGTCCGTCAGACGTTTAAAATGCATGACATTTCCGCTTATTGTGCATGCCAATTAAAACTTAAAGTATCTGACGCTATGGCAAGCCGTTTTAGCATTAAATACTCTTTGCTATACTAGTATGGCAAGCCGTTTTAGCATTCCATCCTTGTTTGTCTTTTATGTTCTAAAACATTCCTTCATTATTGTAATTATTGGTGAAAATATAGTCGATCCCGAAGCTCACATTGTGTTGAACTATAGATCTGCTATTTTCAGAACTTATAAGTGACACTACCCAACAGCAAAATACTTACTGACCTACATTAATTTGTTAAAAGACTACTTTTTTCCCTTTTTTTGACTAAAACTAGACTAAAACCTTTTTGACTTTTCGTCGACTAAAACCTTTTTGACTTTTCGTCGACTGAAATTGGACTAAAACTATCACATATAGAAGTGACTAAAATTTGACTAAAACTAAGAAGCATTTTAGTCCAAAAGACTAAGACTAAGACTAAATCTAAGATGGTTGTCAAAAACAACACTGGGTTTAATACATCATGCAGCCTTGGAAAATGGTCTAATAATGCATTTAATGGATTGTTGTGAGTGGAATACGCCACTTTTGGTATTTTGCACGGGCAAAATGAAATGGAGGATTTTTTTAAATCAAGTACTCGAATTGAATCGAGGAATCGTGACAGCCCCAGATTCTACTAAAAAGTCCACTAAAGATGGTGATGGGGTGAAAGAAAGAAAAAAAACTTGCTCAGCAGTGCAGACAGAACTTATTCAATCTCAACAGCGAACAATGTAAATGCAGAAACAAGAGAACAGGCCTTAACAAATGTCACCTGTCAATGCATCTTTTTAGGGCAAACTTTTTCTAAAGAAAATGTGAGATAGTCTTGCTTATGCAAAAATTTTGTTATTCGCTGTTGCAGCTGTCATCCTTACAATGAGTGATGACATAGAGTTTTGCCTCTGCATTCCTCATATGAGATTTGACATGTTTTGTCCAGGTGATTCTCAAATAACAGGCAAAACGCCATCATTTGCATAACATGTTTTGCATTTTACTCTACAGCAGTAGAGTAAGTGGCCTCCATAAAAACTGAATCGGCCTGGCATCTCCACAAGAGGCGTTTGATGTTGCTTCGGCTCTAACCGACATGTTTCCTGGAGGATTTATTTCACGTGGAGTCTCGGTGGTATGCGCCAACCAGCATTTCTCATGAAGGACTATATCTTTTTATTCCCCAGAATTCCTCCAAGGTTGCCCTAAATCTGTCTTCGATCTCACAAATCCATCTTATCTTGCCTACAGCTATTTGCCTGCTCCATTTGCTATAAATCTATTATCACTCCCCATTTAGCCCAGTTTGCATTGCACTTTTGATTTTAACCGCATTTCCAACCGCTGGTCTAAACTTGCCCATGCAAAGCCAGTGACATTTACAATAGAAACAGTGTTGACTGCCATATATATACGGCTTCTGAATAAAATCATATTTCAACACCTACATTTCCTGCCAAGTTGATTCATTATCGCAAACGCCCTTCGCTGTCAAAATCAGCTCCTGCATGGTTTTATATAATACGGGCTCTGAAGACAGCCTCGTGACATCTCTCTACTGACCGACATCTCCCAGCAGGCCATACGTGAGTGCGGATCACTGACAGAGATGAATAGGATCAAGCGAACAAACCGGGGCCAGCAGGGTTAGGATTTCTCCCAAAGCTAATATCGCTCGATCTTCCTTACACGCTTTCCTCCCTCCCTTGGTTTGCAGTCTCATCTGCCATTACTGTATCTTTCTATGTAAACTCTGTCTCTCTCGCTCTTTCTTCATGCTTTCTCTCTTTTCCCTCCAGTAGAAGTCTAGAACAGTGTTATCAATTTATACCAGAAGCTCCATAGGCTGTCTGACTAAAGCCTCCTACTGGGAAGCCAAACCTTCAGACTTAATTTTTAGCCTCACAATCTCTGAAAGTTCAGAGAAACCACAGCCAATTAGGCTTGTCCCTGGCCAGGCTAAAGACATAGACAAAAACCTGCATTAGGTTTTATTCTCACTCACAGGAATGCACAATTATGACAGAAATAATCTATATTATCAATTCTGATTTAACAATAACTAACTGAGAACTGTTTCTGAACAACTTTTAAAGGGACAGTTCACCTAAAAATGACAATTCTGTCATTATTTCTCATCTCATGTCATTCCAAACTCGTAAGACCTTCGCTCATCTTCGGAACACAAATTAAGGTATTTATATTTAAATCTGAGAGCTTTCTGACCCTGAATAGACAGCAATGCAACTACCACATTCAAGACCCAGAAAGGTAGTAAGAACTAGTGTTGCATGATATACCGGTACTAAAAAGGTATTGCGAATCGCTGCTTTTAAAAACGGTATGATTGTACATTTTACTAGTACAGGTACTGTAAAAATGCATTTTGATAAAAGCCATACTTCCTGAGTAAAACATTGTTTATTTAGGGCCCTATGATAATAGTGAAGAGGAAAACGTGGAAGAATCGTGGGATCCAGTCATAAAAACAGAATTTATTGAAACATTATTTACCAGAAAAAATATTTACCAGAATTTATTTACCAAAAAATTGTAAATACAAAAAACAGTATTTCTTTAAAAAGAAATAAATAATTAAAAACAAAAATTCTTTAATAAATCTAATTAATCTTTACAAAGTAATTAGACGTGATTTTGATTATTAAAATGTAAATGAAACTATTCAAATTGAATCCAGACAATTAATGGAATGATTCACAGAATTTGATCAAAATAATACTGAATTTAAGAAAAATAATAAAACGTATTTGACAGGGCCTTAAAAATATAATTTTTGTTAAACTTTCAATAAATTGCTGTTAAAAGTTTTATGATTTCAATTAATTAGACATGCTTTTTGATTAATATTTTTCTCGTAACCATTAAAATAGTGTAGGAAAATTAAAAAGGAAAAAAAAAATCAATTTGGAAAGAAATAAAAAGCATTTCATAGGGCCCTATTAATTTCATTTGTGTCTTTGTTTCATTGTATTTGTTCTTATGTTTGTTACTTGCATCTATGTTCTTATCATTACTAACAAAGATAAAATAACAAAAATGACTATATAACTTGTTATTGCAAAATAAAATGACTATATCACGAAATAAGATTTGGCTATAGCTAAATTTAGCTAATTTACCAAATTGCAAAGATCTCGACATACCTGTAGGCTTGGTAGTTGCTCAGTCCTGTGTAGTGGAATTAGCATGTGATTTTTTTTTATTTAAATTTCTTTAAAGGGTGATGAAATGGTTTCCTTTTTTTTAAATAAAACTAAATATAACTTCCATTTGAGTCATCTATTATTCAATTAATTTTCCTGTTGTTCAATGTTTTTGTCATAGTATCGGTTCAGTATTATTATCATGATATTTTAGTTAGGTATCGTGTTTGGTAACACTAGTTACAACATCATTAAAATAGTCCATATGACATCAGTGATTCAATCGTAATTTTCTTAAGCTACGAGAATGAAGCCACAAAGAATACAATAACGAATTTATTCATCAATTTCTTCTTTTCTGTTTCAGTTTTTGACTTGCGTTCACGAGTACCACGACACATGTGTGATGCTGCTGATGCAGGAGCCAGAGATAAATAATATTATTATAAACATTACTTACTGTAAATATTACTGTTTTTGACTTTATCTTTTTTTTATTAAAGAAATGCAACCTTGATGAGCTTGAAAACATTAAAAAATCTGACCCTGGACTACAAAACCAGTCATAAGGGTACATTTTTTGAAATTGAGATTTATACATCATCTAAAAGCTGAATAAATAAGCTTTTTACTGATGTGTTTGTTAGAATAGGACAATATTTGGCTGAGATACAATTATTTGAAAATCTGGAATCTGAGGGTGCAAAAAAATCTATACAGAGAAAATCGCCTTTAAAGTTGTTAAATGAAGTTCTTAGCAATGCATATTACTAATCAAAAATGACATTTTGATATATTTACAGTAGAAAATTAACAAAATATCTTCATGGAACATGATCTTAATATCCTAATGATGGCTTAAAAGAAAAAAAAGATAATTTGAAAACAATTTTGACTCATTCAGTGTATTTTTGGCTATTGCTACAAATATACCCATGCTCCTAATGACTGGTTTTGTGGTCCAGTGTCACACAAATCGTAATTATTCCAAACTTGTACACATCAGGAGACAAGCATCGATCACTTGGCAGAACAAAATCCATTTTTGAACAAATTATACACTGAAAACTAAATTGTCTGTCTGCACAATAAGTCTCTTATTTACAACATTTCTGTGCCATGTAATGGAATCATTATAGATTTTCACATTGCTCACATGTATTGTATATTAGGTGCTTCATTGTCTACACTGCAGGCACACAGCAAGACATCTCGCAAATGGCTTTTCGCCAGAGTCAGGTGATATTTATTCAGCATGACTTTTTGTGGGCCTCTGCAAACAAAAGTGAATCATTAGACTGCCGAAACTCTGCTCTTTAGCACTGGATGCCAGTAATTTAAATGTCATTCATGTGTCTGTGATTGGTTACAATGCTCAACTACTGCAAAAAAAACATTTTAAATAAAACTGCAGAAGTAAATGGAATGCTGTAATCAACACTTTTCACGACTAGTTAATCAAGGCAGCCATTTGGTTGATTGTGCAACCTGCACACTCATTCAAAAACACGAGGAAATCCATCTTTTGCAGGTGTATCCGATTGGTAGATTGCCTTTCAATCTACAAAACATAGAAGATGCATAATAAAGGTGCTGGAATTCACCAGCTTGACCCTGGATTTTATAATCAACCATTAAAAGTGATAGTGGCTGCCAAATGAGCCACACCGCTGTAATGGACGTAAGCTCATTGGTGAGAGTTAATGGGTTTCAACGGCATCTCTTTTTAATGAGCAGTGTATTTTTCTTTCGTAGTCACAGAGCATGTCTCGTCTTGGCACTGACAAGGAATACAAAAACGGCGAATGATGCACTGAAATGGTGTATTTCATACCCTGTAGCAAATGCACATGGCGGAGCAAAGCACATTGGAAAACATTAGCGAAACCCGATTATCTCCCAGCTCAGAAATTAATTAAAGGAGAGAAAGAGAGAGAGAGAGAGAGAGAGAGAGAGAGAGAGAGAGAGAGAGAGAGAGAGACAGAGAGAGAGAGAGAGGGGGGGGGGGGTGGAATCTGGTGGGCCTTGTATGCTACTATCTGTTTCAACAAATCCCCTGCCCCGCAGCCAGACTTGCTGTTGCCTCTGTACCGACAGGGCCGCGGTCTACTGGGGAAGTGCTGAGCATGCTGGCCAATTAAAAAATTTAAGCACATTACCACCCAAGGGTCCTCCCTCCCATGCGTGGGTCTCTCTTTACCTGATTAACTCTGTCTTACCCTTCCACCGCCCGCTGCTAACAACGACTGCATAAGGACGTCCTGTGGCGGCTGTGTAAGCGGAGAAGCACAGGTGCCACTTATCAAGGGAAAACAGGGTTTATTTTTTGAGTCTGCAAAGTTAGCCCTAAAACTGACATCGGAACAGGCTGAAAGAGACAGTTCA
>NC_133374.1:10194220-10229701 GCF_049309525.1 Garra rufa
GTAACAATCTGAGCTTCTAACTATTTTAGATAAAAGACCACTCAGAAATGACACATTTTACTCATTCATTGAATTTTCACAAAACAGCCAGTTCAGCTGGCAACCAGTGATATTGTATAAATCAAACCGATTGTTTTACAATCTGAGATGCATGGCAACTCATTAAGTTGCATATCGGACATCTGCAGTCCACCATCTATGAAAGACACCAGTTTCCTCCTCAATGCAAGTACGCATTACTCAGCTGCTAAAATCTAATAGATAAGGCTAGATAGTGACAGGCTACCAATTGTCATATTAAGAAATCCATTCTGTAATGAAAAAGCTGTGCCCCACCCTACGAAATAAATATGTTCTGCTAATTTATCTTTCCATTTATCAGGCCAAGGTCCCAATTGGTTCTTTCCCTCAGTGTCACACACACACACACACACACACACACACACACACACACACACACACACACACACACACACACACACACACAAATATACACAGACACACCATCATAAATCTCATAAGCATCAGTTCTGACCCTAGAATTGTTTTATTTTGTACGTTCACGGATTTTAATTTTCAAATTGGCTGCAAAACAATAATCTTAATAGAAAACAGCCTAAAAAATAATGTGGTGCCCAAGGTTAATCTGAAACAAGTGCCCACAAATAATACAAAATAAATATGTCATCCGCATTCGGATCCTACCTCATCTCTCCAGACGCAATAAGACAATAAAGTCATCAATATTAATGGCGTTTTCTGCCCCATTCTTCTTCCTTCTCTTCTTAGTCTTTAACTTTGCTGATTTCTCGGAATGTCTATTTTTAACTAGCCTACTGTATTATCTCCAAAAGAAAAAACAACGGGATTGAACTGCTCTGCTACGGGATACGAGCTGGTCTGATCGGAGATATCTCCTGTGTCCGCAGATCTCAGTGTGAACTGACAATCGGCTGCGGCTCCGATCAGTAAAACCAAACCCTCCTCCGCTCGGGCTGCGCAGAAGGTGGGCGTCCATTTGCTGAAGAACGGCGCTCTCTGCTGGGCATCCATGGATGCACTTTGGGCGCCTGTGAGGGAAAAGGTTAAACGAAGCTTGTAAAGTAATACATGGTTAAGTTAATACTTTTTACCGATATAATGCCCCTCGGTGCCTACAGCTTATTATTGTCATAGATTTTACACCCGCTGTTGTCCCACACTATATTACTTTTACAGTAGGCTATAACCTTATGTTTATATGGTGTAGCATCAGTATTGAGCCACTAGAGGGAAGTCAAGATAAATGTTACACCATGGGCTAACATACATAGGCCTATGTATATTGCTAACTAATAAACAAACAGATTTTATGACTGTATAATCTAGGAAACTAATGAGACTTTTGATTGTCATTTGTAAAAAGAGTCTGATGGATGAATGCATTTTCAATATTATTGTACTACAAAAATTTTGTTTTACAATCTGGGGGCCTATATCTGGCATTTTGTTAAAGTTGTAACTGTAAAATCAATACTAAACACATCACGTTATGAAACAGCTAAATGAATGAATTAATAGAAATAATTAGAAATAATTATATTGTGAAATATTTTTGCTATTTAAAATAACTGCTATCTATTTGAATATATTTTAAAATGTAATTTATTTTTGTGATTTCAAAGCTGAATTTTCAGCATCATTACTCCAGTCTTCAGCGTCACATGATCCTTCACAAATCATTCTAATATGCTGATTTGCTGTTCAAAAACATTTAGGCTATTATTATTGTAATTATTACAATTATTATTATTGTTGTTGTCAATATTTAAATATGTTGAGTATTTTTTTCTCAGTAATCTTTGATGAACAGAAAGATCCAAAACAAGCGTTTATCTGAAATATTTTTTTTTTAACAATACACACTACTATTCAAAAGCTTGGAGTCAATATAATTATTATTATATATTTTAATATAATATAATTATATTATATTTTTATTTTTTAATTTATTTTTTGAAAGAAATTATAGAAATTAATACTTTTATGTAGCAAGGATGCTTTTCAATTGATCAAAAGTGATGACAAAGACATTTATAATGTTACAAAAAATTGTTCTTTTTTATTAGCAGCAAATCAGAATATTAGAATGATTTCTGAAAGATCATGTGACTGGAGTAATGCTTTGAAAAAAGCTTGGAAATCACAGGAATAAATTACATTTTATAATATATTCAAATAGAAAACAGTTATTTTAAATAGTAAAAACTGTTTGAAAACTTTACTGTTTTTGTAAAAAGGCCTACTTTGGATCAAATAAATGCAGGCTTGATGAGCAGAAGAGAATTCTTTAAAAAATAAATATTACTGTTCAACAACGATATTTGTAACATTTAAATTTAAAACGTTTTTAAAAGTTTTTCGAGAAAAACCGGCTCAATATTCATGACACATAATCTTGTCCAGAGGACACAGTTCAACCTCTCAGGTATTTATTACACCTCTTGCCTGAATAGGGCTATATCCTAACATGTTCACTTGTTTATTTAACTACAATATCAAAATATTAGCTTGGGGTTAAGAATTTAGGGATAATTCTAAACAAGGTGTCTGAAACCATCATGCAAAACTATGTGACATGTGACATGCTGTTTGTAAACGCCTGTGTGTTTGGTGACGGAAGTAATCTTACCTTGTCATGCCCAGCGAAACTACAGCGTCACTCCGAGCCTTCAGGTGAGAGAGATGAGAGGACGCCGCGGGATTTGCTCAATGAAACTTTGAAAGGTCCATCAAGAACTTTTCCAATTGGAGTACTTCATCCAAACTTCTTCAAATAGAAGCGCTGGGATAGACAGACGAATCGGAACTTCAGGCGTGCGCTCTTGTTTTTTTTTACCGGTAGCGAAACTAGTTTCCTGAAATAACATGAGTTCTGCCGCGTATCAAGTAAGTGTCTTGTTTTCTGTTTTAAACAAAAAATATCTGCACTTTGATCGAAATGCTTTATTTCTGCATAACTGGATTCATTTAACCAGTTCAGACCTTTTGCAGGCTATCCCTCAGGGTAAATTTTCGTGTTAAAAAATGACTACACAACATGAATGAGCTCCAAACTCGTATCATAGAGATGATTTGTGATTTTGCTTCCCGCACATTTTTATGCTTTTTTTTTCACATTGACACCTGTTCGAGTCTCCTGCTCTAATCGTGCTCTGTTCTTACAGTGATGGGATTTTTGAATCATCCCAGTGACTCCTTTGAAAAAATTCACCAACGAGATTCGGTGATCCCTTTTCCTCAGGTTATAGGCCATCGTTACGCATCAAAAGTACTGAGACTTAAGTCATAAACTTGTTCAGTTCAAGAGGTAAACGAAAATGATTCGTCCATTGAACCATTCACGTAAGACTATTTCCTAACTCCGGCGTCCTTGTCAGTAAAAGGTCAGTGGCCAGAAAGGTTATTAGTTTGATATGAAGAAACTAATTTTAGTGTTTGTCTGAGTCAATTTTAATAAAAAAATAGCTTAACCTTTAAACAAGTGTTTCTTGGGTATGTAAACCAGGCAGACATAAATAGTTAGAGCTACTGTGTTAACCCAGTAACCATATATATATATATATATATATATATATATATATATGTATATATGTGAATATAGAGCTTGCTTTAGGGCAAACAAGTACCTTAATTTTATCAGAGGCTGAATATGAAATTTAGTGCAGTTGCCGTCAATTATATGGCAAAAATGAAATTAGCTTGTGATGTAAATCAGTCAGATCTTTATAACATTATAGCAGACTACTTACTTACATTAAATGTATATACATATCCATTGTCACTCTACAGCAAACATATAATGCACAATGCAATACAATAATGATTGAGAGATGAACAATTAAACGTTTGTCAAAAGACTGATAGTATACTTAGATTTGAACAATATTTTTCCAAAAGAATATGTATGGATAAATGAAGCAGAAAGTTGCATATAAAAGTTATTCCTTTGTTTACTTTATAAGAATCATATAAAATTTCACATCAAAACGATGTGTACTAGGACCTGACAGTGTCTAGGCGTCTTTAGAATTATACTAAAAGGCCTTTTACTTAATAAAAAAATAGATGTGTATATATATATATGACTTTCCCCTGGTTTCACAGACGAGGCTTAAGCCTAGTCCCAGACTAAAATGTAAATCTGAGCTGTATTAACTGAAAGAAACTTGCACTGATTAATCTTAAAATATCAAAATATCAATGCCTTTGTTTTGTCTCAAGATTAGGGTTGGGTATCATTTGAATTTTATCGATTCCGATTCCACTTATCGATTCCGATTCTTTTCGATTGCCAGTTTCGATTCCAATTAGCCTTTTTCACAAAAATCGGAAATTACGTCAGTGCAGGGTAAAGTTAGTTCCGCTACAGGTCTGCGCCTATTATATTAATATGCTCTTGTCTCAAATAATGCTTCTTACCTTTTCGGTTTTGTCTGTTTTCCAAGTTGTTGTTATATAATCAACAAAGAACAAACATCTTACTTGTTTGTAAAATATGGGCACTCAGACCGCTGACTCGTAAATATAATATGCGCAACATAGCGCCAGCTTTAGTTTCTGTTCTCCATCTCCGGTATATTTAAGCGTATTTTCTCAGTTTACTCAGTCATTTCCCTCGGATCACTACATCATGGTAAATTATGACCGCATTTGACAGCATTTATATCCAAATGCACATTCTCCCAATAATAAATTAAACGATTCTGAGTCCGGATGATGCATAAACTCAATACAACAACGTAATCCCGAACCAAAAGTAATAAAGCCATTAATCGTCATCTCTTGTTTAGTGTTATATTATTTTATTATGTATATCCCTGGGCCCATTATACAACGTACATTTACACTATCATATTAATAATGCAAAGTAGAGCAAGTAAAAAATACAATAGTACTTTAATAATAATAATAACAATATTAATAATCGCGAAAAAAAATCACGTGGACAGTCATAATGCACAGCCAGCACCAAATAGACAGAACGGCAAAACTCAAAACTGTACGGTATTATACATTCATAATTAAATAAACATAGTATTTGTGATGACCAGAAGCTGACACAAAGTTTTTGAAGAAATGTTTGCTATTTTTAGAGTAAAACACCAGCATATATCGTAGTATCATGGTATCTATTTTGTAAAAATAGACTTTGATTCCCGAACTTACTCTTGTTAAAGGAACACTCCACTTTTTTTTGGAAATGGGCTCATTCTCCAACTCCCCCCGAGTTAATAAGTTGAGTTTTACCGTTTTGAAATCCATTCAGCCGTTCTCCTGTTCTGGCGATATCACTTTTAGCATAGCTTAGCATAGATCATTGAATCCTATTAGACCAATAGCATCGCGTTCAAAAATGACCAACGATTTTCTGTATTTGTCCTATTTAAAACTTGAGTCTTCTGTAGTTATATTGTGTACTAATACCGAAAATGTAAAGCTGCGATTTTCTAAGCCGATAAGATTAGGAGCTACACTCCCATTTCAGCGTAATAGTCAAGGAAATTTGCTGCCGTGAAATGGACGCAGCAGGCGCAGTAATATCACGCAGCGCCTGAAATTAGTTCCCAGCAAGTTAATGTTCAATGTGACCGGCGTGATGCAAATTTCCTTGACTATTACGCCGGAATGGAAGTGTAGTTCCTAATCTTATCGGCCTAGAAAATCGCAGCTTTACATTTTCCGCCTGTATTAGCACACGATATAACTACAGAAGGGTCAAGTTTTAAATAGGACTAATATCAAAACTCGTTGGTCATTTTTGAACGCGATGCTATTGGTCTAATAGGATTCGATGATCTATGCTAAGCTATGCTAAAAGTGAAATCGCCAGAACAGGAGAACGGCTGAATGGATTTCATAACGGTAAAACTCAACTTATTAGCTCGGGGGGAGTTGGAGAATGAGCCTATTTCCAAAAAAAGTGGAGTGTTCCTTTAAGTATGGCCGCTGCTGTCACCGGAAAAACTTTTACCCTGCAAGCGCCAATCCGGAAGCCAGAAAAACTGAAGTGTGAAAAAGGCTAATTTAGTAACAAAACAACAACAACAAAAGTCGAACATTAATATATCAAACATGTTTATTTTCAGTGCTTGCTTGCAACATACTATTTTATTACAGGGGTTCTCAACCTTTTTTTTATACCGGGGCCCCCCTCCTTCTCGGGTAAATTTCGCAAGGCCCCCCTATGCCTGACATTTCCTCTAAAGGTGTTTATTTTTTAACCTTTTTTATTAACCAAAACATTTGTTTTGCCTTTTTGTTTTTCTACTGCATGTTATAAAAAATTCAAACAAACTTTAAATTAAAGCTATACTTTTGAATTTAAAAGAAAACCCTCTGCTCTAACTTTTTAACATGTGTGTGTATATATACAGATTTAAAGCCCCATGAATTATTTAATGCAGACATTCTTCACAACTTCAGAGTACTTTTTTTTTTTTTTTTTAAGTAAGTGAACCTGCCAAACAACAGGGAGATACCAAAATACCACTCACTAAACCTGTCCTTTTGAACTGGACTGACTGTATATCTACTGTTTGTATTTATTATAAAACAAACATAGAAATGAAAAATACAGTAAATACATTCTAAATCTGTTTATGCTGGTGTTCATATGTGCATAAACACCACTGACCCTTACAAGATCCACCTCTATGGGTGAGCATTCATTATAAAAAAACTCACAGGACATTCATTTTGACAACTATGCAAATATTTTGAAATTTCACGCAAAAATACTATGGATCAGAGCCCCGAAATCATGAATAGTTCGTGAATCAACAGCGGACGTATGTGTGCCTAATGTACGAGTCCGATTTACAAGAATGCATACATTAGGTATGCACAAGTTCGTTACTATTACTCTGATCATCTTTGCCTTTACATTAGCGGGAGGGTTTGTTTCATGCAGCCAAGAGATGAAGTAGATACCGGTCTTCCCGCGGGGGTATAAGTTTCTTTTATGTGGGCTTTTGCTGGCGGGAGTGGGACGAAATAACATATTTCTTCTGGAGCGGGCAGGCGCGGGACTAAAAAATCCGTCCCTTGCAGATCTCTAAATTAAGTTTGCGTGCAGCGGTAGCTTTGTCTTCGGTTTTTACAAAGTGTAGCCACACTTTTGAGCGCTTCCCGCGAACCATCTTGTAGACCAGGGGTTTTCAACTCTCGCCCTCGAGGTCCAATTCCCTGCAGAGTTTAGCTCCAACCTTGATCAAACTCACCTGCCTGTAACTTTCTAGTGATCCTAAAGACCTTGATTAGCTTGTTCAGCTGTGTTTGATTAGGGTTGAAGCTAAACTCTGCAGGAAAGTGGACCTTGAGGGCCAGAGTTGAGAAACCCAGTTGTAGACTGATGTTTACATGACCACACAAGGTCCTGGCAGATTGCACGCGCGGAAGGTCCTGGCAGATTGCTAGATGAAAAAATGCACCCAGGAATCGATACAAGGAATCGAAATTTTAATTTTATACAAGTATCCGATTCTTTATCTTAAGTATCCGATTCCAGAATCTGAATCGATTTTCGATTCCCAACCCTGCACAAGATGGACAGCAGTAATGTTTTTTTTCTAAGGCACGTAGATTAAATTACGTTTGAAATGAAATCATTACAATTAATAGGCCTAACTTACAATGTTTTTTATTGAAATTGTGATCACATTAGACAGTTTTCATATTAAAAACATTTCATGACGTGACACGTAACAGATTACACTAACAATTTGATCAACCTCCCACCTATAGGAAGAGAAAAATGTTTTCAAAAGCATCCCCCCTCTGCCCCCTGGTTTAGACTAGAAGGGAGACAGATCTGACAACTGGGCATGTGCACATCAATCTAACATTATTTTTATCACACTGTACAACAATACCACTGTTTATGTATTATAGTGAGGGCTAAGTTTAGGGTTGGGGTAGGTGTAGACATTAAAAAAAACACAATCATTTAGGTAGAACAATTAATTTCATTGTTAATTTCCAGTCGGAGCTGTATACCTTCTAGCCACAACCCTGCCCCCTGCCCTAGTCATACCAGGGGGGTGTTCCATAAAACAAGTTTACCACATAAGTCAGGCTTATTTCAGTTAGTCTGACTTATTTTGAGCCAAATCAAGTGACAATAAGTCAGACTAACTGAAATAAGCCTGGCTTATTTGGTAAACTTGTTTTATGGAACACCCCCCAGGACATGCAATAAGTCAGGAGAGGTGTCCTATTTTGCCAGAGAAGGCAAATATGGTAATATTTCTGCAAAAGAATTGCTGAAATTTGAAGCTGTTAAATTATTGTAGTTTGGTTAGGTGGCTTAGGTTTTATTGTTGTTGTGTTTTGTATTTACTTAAATATTAATGTATACTTTAAACTTTTAATACATTTTTAATTTTAAATAACTTTTTTGTCCAATAAAAAGATGTTCTTATGTCATCCACCATTTTCTGGCTTTTTTTTTTTTAAGTATCAGTTCAGGCACCGTTTTGGCACGGTATTGTTTTAAAAGTATCGATTTGGCACCGGTATCGCGTGAAAAAAAACAAAACGATACTTATGGTTTGGTCTGCATGATCAGTTTCACGTGGAGATTGCTGATCCGAGACCATTCTAACAATTACAACAGCAACTATCAATCAGATGACAGAATGCTGCAGTAGATAGGTACAACAGGTTTTCCAGCCAAATTTTGATCTCATTGATAATTTAGAAGACTGTATCAAATATGATACTGTCAGCTTTATTGGGTAAATACCTGTCATTGGCATTTAGCATTCAGGGCATATTTTTTGTGTTCCCTGGAAATCAATCCCTTGACTTTGGTGTTGCTAGCATTATGCTTTACCATTTGTTTAGCAGTAGTGTAAGACTATCCTAACAGATACAGTACATCTCCTGAAGGGAAATTAAGTATTTGAGATGCATGTAGTGGCACTGTGTCATTGTGATGTTGTCTCATTGTCTCTCTGTGTGGTGGTAAAGTGTAAAATCTTGTCATAAAGTTATAAATGAAGTCATTGCAGCTTTGGGCTTGGCTTTTTATGGCCTCTGTGATGTTGTGTTCCGAGTCACATTCGCAGTTTGTTTGCTTTAGTTGTTAGTTGTCTGTGATGACAAAGTAGTCAACACAATGCTTGTGGGAGCAAAAACCGAGAGATACGCCCAGTTTTGACACATTATGTCATATAATCCACATTATTCATGCCTCTGAATCACTTTGTGTGCAGAGATGTTGAGAAATCTAGATGAGTGGTGTGAGATCTCATGTATGTCACCTGTTTTCAAATCCCGGATAACACCTTTAGTTTCTTAAGGCCAGTCATTTCCGTTGAGGTTTTTCAGGAGTTAAGTAACGGCATAGTGGATACGTGTGTTCTATAAATAGACTGGTATGTATGAATCATTTCTAGTCTCTCACTTTATGCATTGGCTTTTTGTATAGTTTAACCATGGCAACCAACTTCCAAAATATGTTAATTTGACTTGAATGGATGTAGCTGTATATGATCAGGCATGAGTAGGTACTTCAGTGCATTAGGGGGAGGTAATGTGTACAGATGGGCTCTGTTTCCGGCCAAACATACCTAGATTTCCAGGTATTTTGCAGTCTCTTCTGTTCTTCAGGCCTGTTTCAACTTGATAGCCGGAATCCTCAAATATTCCCGGAGCACAGCGAATGCATTTTGTCTTGTTTTCAGGCTCCCCCAGACAAGCTTATTTATGTAACGGTAGGTTTTATAGGAAAAAAAATAACTTGCATGATATCTGCATGCCTTATTTCTAAAAAGTTTTCAAAAGTAGGACTAAAACACCATGTCATGCTTTCGTAACTTAACAGGCAAGAACAAAATTCCTGAGATTCTTTCTTGACAAATGCTTTTTAAAATAAACTATGTGTGGTATTTTGCCATTATCATTGGATTTCGGTGTATTTTGCAAGTGCAGGAGCCCATTTATGAACCCTACCTTTGAGTCTTGTCTGTTTACTCTCTGTTCAGCATCTTAGATTAATATAGCGGATTTTTTCTTTTGAAAGATCTTTTTTTCTCCCCTTTGTGACCAATCGTCAATGCCATTCGATGATGTTGAATGTATTTTGTTTCTTTGCTATGATGTGGATTGATGATACTAAGGCAGACTGTTTGGTATTGTTTGGTACATTCTCAGCTGCTCACAGCCGCTCTATACGTGTGGCTATCTGATCCTTTCTAAAAAAAAACTGATGAAAAGAATATAAATGTATTGCAAAATGAATGGCATTTTCTCTATTTTGCTACACAGGCTTAAATCAGTGGTTTTAGGTGATGTTCAGATTTTCACACTTTTGTTAGATGTCAGCATGTTATTGATGCATTAATAGCTTTACGATAAAATGTGGTTACCTCCCTGGTTTACTGATAGTTCCAGTCATAGAGATGTAAAGTACAGTTGGGGTCTATACCTATTGTATCCTTTTGGTTTCTTTTTCTTCTTCAATTATTGGTGTCTGTGGTCGCCCCTATAACAGCTTGCGGCAAAGTTATGACATTTGGCACACAGATTGAGGACAGTCTCATAATTAACCACTAAGTCTCTAGCTCAAACTCTGTACTGCCACCAACAGGCCAAATTTGCACTAATGTGTTTTGTAATAACTTTTGAACTGTAAGGTCTAAAAGCTTCTTTTTTTTTCTTCTGAACAAATTTGATCAAACTGGTCAGAAGTTATAAGCAGGAATGTCAATATTTTGACCAGTATGTTGTGCTGTCTAGAAACTACTCATGTGCCCTCAGGTCATGCCTGAAAGCACATGCGAAATTTGTTTAGAATCTGCTAAAGCATTGCGGAGATATAGCCTCATGCTCCTTTTGCACAAACTTTATCAAATTCGTTAGTGCGCTTTATGAAAATGGTTTGGTATATCAAAAAGCTTCTGATAAATATTTGTCAGAATTTCCTGAAGATGATCTGTACCAATTTTAGTGAAAATTGGCCAAATTGTTTAGGACGAGTTTGAAAAAGTGGATATTTCCGAAAATTCAAAATTGATAGAAATTAAAATTTTCGTATTCTATTTTCGTACCTCCCTCTGTCAAAACATAAAATGTGATATCTTTGTTTATATTTTCTGAACAGCTTGACCAAAAAGCACAAGAATGATCTCGCTAGATTTGGAGTAGCATACCGAATCAAACAAAACCAAATTTTCCTATTTTAGCCATTTTGAGCATGGACCGTTTTGAATTTTGTAGTAAAATGCTTCTTTTTTTTAACACTTTAATATATTTTTATAATTCTTATAGAATCGCTTGTGAGAAAGTTATGAAATTTGGAACACAGATAGAGGACAGTCTCATCACTAATCACAGCAAATTTTGAGCCTCTAACTCAAACTCTCTAGCGCCACCAACAGGCCAAAATTGCATTCATGTTTCTGCTAATAACTCTGGAACCGTATGGTCTAAAAGCAAAATTCTTTTTTTTTTTGTCTGATTCCTTGGCTCATATTTTTGACCAAACTGGTCAGAAGTTATTAGCAGAAATGTCAATATTTAATATATTTTGACCAGTAGGTGGTCCTGTGATAAATACTTTTGTGCCCTCAGGTCATGCTTGCTATAACACGTCATTCAGAATCTGCTAAAGCGTTGCGGAGATATAGCCTCATAATCTTTTTTTCACAAAATTCATCAAATTCATTAGCACACTTTACAAAAATTGCTTAGTATATCAAAAAGCTTTTAATAACTTTTTGCCAGAATGCTCTAAATAATGCTAAGTCAATTTAGGTGAAAATTAATCAAACTGTCTAAGACAAGTAGATATGCCAAGAATCTTGATCAAAGAAATACCAATTTTTGAATGCTATTTTCGTAACTCCCTCTGGTCAAAGGATTATATTTACTAAACAGTCTGACCATAAGTTTGATTTAATTAGATTCAGAGTAGCATACCAAATCAAACAATTTTCCTACAGTATGTTAGGCATGGACCATTTTGAATTGTGTAGTAAAATGCTGTATTTTTTAAAACGCTTTAAAGTATAATGAATCGTATTAATTTTATAGAATCGCTTGTGAGAAAGTTATGAAATTTGGCACACAGATTGATGACCGTCTCATCATTAATCAAAGCAAATTTAGAGCCTCTAACTCAAGCACTCTAGCGCCACCAACAGGCCAAATTTGCACTCATGTTTCTGCTAATAACTTTTGAACCATAAACTCTAAAAGCACAATTCTTAGCTTATAACTTTGGCCAGAAATTATAAGCATAAATGTCTGTAGTTCATATCTTTTGACCAGCAGGTAGTGCTGTGCTGAATACTTGTAATAAAACATACCAAGTTGGTCAGAATCCACTGAATCATTGCGGAGATATAGCCTCTTGTTCGTTTTGGCACAAACGTCAAATTCATTAGCACACTTTATGAAAAGTTTTGGTATATCAAAAAGCTTTTGCCAGATTGCTCTGAAGATGATCTGAGCCAATTTTGTTAAAAATTGGGCAAACTGCATTAAACGAGTTTGCAAAAGTAGTTATTTTGGAAAATTCTAAATTGTGACCATAGAAATTAACATTTTCGTATGCTATTTTCATAACTCCCTCCGGCATGATAATCTTAATCTTGTAGTGTGTGCATGTTTAAGATATAATGGAAGAAAATCTGCAAAGGCTTTCCTATGTGTTTCATAATCAGTTAGGACTTTCAAACTCCTGTAGTCTGAGCCTTGCTTTCATTGTATGATCAAAATTCTATTACAAGGATGTTTGGGAATCCAGATAACCTCACGTCCATGTTGCCAGATGGACCTATTTTTACACAATGTATCATTTTAGTCGATTCAGTCAGTGTGACTGTGTCATTGTGCCCTCTTCTCATTCATCACTGATTCATCTTCTGTCTGCTTGCAGTTTCGCATTTGTTAACTAGGTTATAGACCTAGTGTGTCTGGCACTGTGTTCCATAACCTAGTTGAAAAGACATTTTGTTTGTGGTTTATTGAATGGGACCGTTGTGATAGTATACCTTATTTCTTAGAGATACAACAAGACTAAACACGACCACAGGCACACCTTTTTTCATACTTTGTCTTACGTAATACTGTTTTGCACCATCCCTTAATCTATTTTTGTATTCGAGTGTTTCATTATTTATGTGATGTCTTGGAGAAAGAGTTGAGTTGACAATTTTTAATTAAATTCCTTTTTAATTACTATGCAATGTATACTGTGTTTATGACCTTATGCTAATTGAGAGACCGTCTGAAATATTTGTGAAATTCGTTTGTCACACGGCAAAACTATTTCTGTGAACTAGGTCAGTCTATGTCAAATCAGAAAAGGCTGCTGCTACACTGTTTCAAATTTTGTTTTGGATAGAAATATGCTAGTGTTTCTATAAAAATGAACCAGCATAAATCCAACAATTATGCTGAGGTAAATGAACAACCCAATATGCTAGGTTTAAATAACCCATATTTAACCCATCAGTGGTTTGCAACAACTCAAATTGGGTTATTTTGAGCGTTTTATATTTGCTGTTTGTGAGGTAAAATAAAAATGCAGATTCAAACATTTTTTTTTTATTGATAGAAATTCAAATTTTCGTATTCTATTTTCGTACCTCCCTCTGTCAAAACATATAAAATGTGATATCTTTGTTTATATTTTCTGAACAGCTTGACCAAAAATCATAAGAATGATCTCGCTAGATTTGGAGTAGCATACCGAATCAAACAAAACCAAATTTTCCTATTTTAGTCATTTTGAGCATGGACCGTTTTGAATTTTGTAGTAAAATGCTTTATTTTTTTTAAACACTTTAATATATTGTTATAATTCTTATAGAATCGCTTGTGAGAAAGTTATGAAATTTGGAACACAGATAGAGGACAGTCTCATCACTAATCACAGCAAATTTTGAGCCTCTAGCTCAAACTCTCTAGCGCCACCAACAGGCCAAAATTGCATTCATGTTTCTGCTAATAACTTTGGAACTGTATGGTCTAAAAGCAAAATTCTTTTTTTTGTCTGATTCCTTGGCTCATATTTTTGACCAAACTGGTCAGAAGTTATTAGCAGAAATGTCAATATTTTATATATTTTGACCAGTAGGTGGTCCTGTGATAAATATTTTTGTGCCCTCAGGTCATGCTTGCTATAACACGTCATTCAGAATCTGCTAAAGCGTTGCGGAGATATAGCCTCATAATCTTTTTTTCACAAAATTCATCAAATTCATTAGCACACTTTACAAAAATTGCTTAGTATATCAAAAAGCTTTTAATAACTTTTTGCCAGAATGCTCTAAATAATGCAAAAATGAACCAGCATAAATCCAACAATTATGCTGAGGTAAATGAACAACCCAATATGCTAGGTTTAAATAACCCATATTTAACCCATCAGTGGGTTGCAACAACTCAAATTGGGTTATTTTGAGCGTTTTATATTTGCTGTTTGTGAGGTAAAAAAATGCAGATTCAAACATATTATTTTTTTTATTTTTTTTTATTTTTTTTTTTAATTGATAATTAAAATTTTCGTATTCTATTTTCGTACCTCCCTTTGTCAAAACATATAAAATGTGATATCTTTGTTTATATTTTCTGAACAGCTTGACCAAAAATCATAAGAATGATCTCGCTAGATTTGGAGTAGCATACCGAATCAAACAAAACCAAATTTTCCTATTTTAGCCATTTTGAGCATGGACCGTTTTGAATTTTGTAGTAAAATGCTTTATTTTTTTTAAACACTTTAATATATTGTTATAATTCTTATAGAATCGCTTGTGAGAAAGTTATGAAATTTGGAACACAGATAGAGGACAGTCTCATCACTAATCACAGCAAATTTTGAGCCTCTAGCTCAAACTCTCTAGCGCCACCAACAGGCCAAAATTGCATTCATGTTTCTGCTAATAACTTTGGAACTGTATGGTCTAAAAGCAACATTTTTTTTTTTTGTTTTTTTTGTCTGATTCCTTGGCTCATATTTTTGGTCAGAAGTTATTAGCAGAAATGTCAATATTTAATATATTTTGACCAGTAGGTGGTCCTGTGATAAATATTTTTGTGCCCTCAGGTCATGCTTGCTATAACACGTCATTCAGAATCTGCTAAAGCGTTGCGGAGATATAGCCTCATAATCTTTTTTTCACAAAATTCATCAAATTCATTAGCACACTTTACAAAAATTGCTTAGTATATCAAACAGCTTTTAATAACTTTTTGCCAGAATGCTCTAAATAATGCGAAAATGAACCAGCATAAATCCAGCAATTATGCTGAGGTAAATGAACAACCCAATATGCTAGGTTTAAATATCCCATAATTAACCCATCAGTGGGTTGCAACAACTCAAATTGGGTTATTTTTAGCGTTTTATATTTGCTGTTTGTGAGGTAAAAAAAAAAAAAAGCAGGTTCAAACTTTTTTTTTTTTTTTTTTCAGCCCTTATTTAGTATGTATTATTTCCAGGCTATTAACAGCTTTGACTAACTATTTATTTGTTTACATTAATTTTGTAATTAAAGTATTTCTGTTAGTATGGACAAATATTACAGTATTTAAGACAACTAAACTCACAAAAAAAAAAAAAAAAAAAAAAAAAAACCATCATGTTGCTGTTTTCTCAACACTTAGTTTTATAAATGATTATCATTTCCTGTTCTTCTTGTTGGCTTGCTTTATTAATTAACAACCAGTGCGACTTAATGAATTTACATTGTGATTGTTAAAAGATTTTCATTACATAGTCAGAGTTTTGGTTGGCAATTATTTCCTCAAAGTAGTGAAGTAATATTTTAATTCCATCAATTTTACAAAAACTTTAGTTTTTCCAGTCCAGGATGAGTTTCTTTTTGAAACGCTTCACGGAAGTTGTCAAAAACTTGATATTTACAAGTAGTTTTTTTGCTATGTGTTTCATAATACATCTTAAAAAGCCCCTAATATAGAATAATTATCTGCTGCATGGAGGACAAATAAGTCAACTGAATAATTTGCTCAACCATCCTTTCTCAGGAGCAGACTTTTAATTGCCTGAACATATCTTTAAATACTCTGTTTTGTCTTAGGGGGATTCATTCTTTAAGGTTTAATTGCTCCTGTGTTGTTTGGAGGCTCCTCAGTGTCCTGAACTGTCTTTTCCAGTTGACTGACCAGTCAGTGATTACTGGCCTCTGGTCCGGCTTCATGTCAGAAGTACTAGACAGCTGGACTCTAGCAGGAATGTGGTCTGTTTGGTTTTACAAACAGTACATCGGCATCAGATGAATGCATGAAAACAGTAAAATTGCTTTCTTTCTCTCCAAGAATTCATGATCTTACATCTTTTGTCATGTGACTTGATTACGGTGTTGAATTTTTGCAACACAGCCATGTATTGACACGACATGCATAGTTATTTTTTTTTATCAGTCTATTAAATATATCAACCAATTTCAAACTGCATGCTCATTTATGCTGTCTTTACTTAGATGACCTTTATTGCCATATAACATTTAACGTTAATCTTTAAAACACTAACAATTTAATAACACTGTTTAATGTATCTATATTTTTTTACATTGTATTTTATGTTATGATGCCTAAATTCACTTGAGCCGTTTAATTTTGTATGTGAATAAATATATAAATAAATTTAATAAGGGTTATTACAACTTTTTATTTCACAATTCTTACTTTTCTCACAACTGCGAGTTTGTATCTCATAATTCTGACTTTTTTTTCTCACAATCCTGATTTTTTGTTATAAAATCACTAGGGATGTAACGGTATCAAAACTTCACGGTATGGTAATACCTCGGTATGAATGGCACGGTACGGTATTTATTGAATCATTTACAGGAAAAACAAAACTAATGAAGAGACTCGAAAAAAGTGCCAGAAGTGTTTATTAAACAGTTTACATGAACACTGAACATATCAATGGCATACAAATTTGCCATCTATCTGTAAACTTTGAAACAGAAACTTAAATTTTTCAATTTTAGTAACAAAAAATTATTAAAGCATGTAAAAAAAACAGTCAAATCAGTTTAGCTGAATGAGTTGTCTGAATCTAGTTGTCTGCTTGAAATAAGATTTTTTTTCTTACCCCATTGGCAGATTATTTAGCTTGTTTTAAACAAAAACTCACTTAATTTTGACTTGTTTTTACTAAAAACAAGACAATAATTTTTACTTGTCTAGAAAATCCTTCTTGATTTAAGAATTTTTAGATATTTTGGCTGGAAACAAGACAAAATTCTAAGTAAGAAAAGCATTTTTTTGCAGTGCAGTAGGCTCTCATGCCTTTCTTTCGCATTAAATCTTTATTAAAAACAATCCTTTAAAGAACTTTTCTACCTGGACAAGTGCATCTATTATGTTGCCTAGTTTATTTAAAACTGCACCTTTCCTTATTTTAAACATAGCCAAAAAGCCACGTGTTGACTGTGAAATTTATATGCATTTATGGTACATTTCCGTGTCAATCCATGTTAATTTTTACAGCGAACAATGCACTATAACATTAATTCAGCGCATACAGCGCAGCAAAAAATAGACTCTGTGCCGAAACGATCGCTGCACTGCTGCAAAGGCACCGCTTCTAGGACGTACTACCGGACAGCAACCGCGTGCAGTGTGAACGCTCTAATCCGTTAACATGGGTGCTGAAAAGAATACGTAACGCATACGCACTTCAGACGGAGCAGATTCAACCATTTCCATCTCTTTTTCTTGCTGCTACAGTCTGTAGCGACAACAGACCGCAAAGGATGATGGCCACGCCTGGGCTGATGGGAAATGTAGTTCCCGCTACCTCCCGTTCGCTCCATTCGCCTGAGCAAACTTTTCTCAGAAGACCTATTGTTTTATCGAGTCATGCGACCACGGTAGTATCGAAAAAATTTGTTATTGCGGTATGACGGTATTTACAATACCGTTACATCCCTAAATCACAATTGCAAGATATAAACTCACAATTCTGACTTTATTTCTCTTTATTGTGTTAATATTACACAATTCAGAATTCACTAGTCAGAGTTGTGAGATAAAACCTTGCAATTCTGACTTTTTTTTTCTTACAAGTTTGTATATCATAATTCTGACTTTTTGCCTCGCAATCCTGATTTATTTAATTTTTTGTTATAAAGTCAAAATTGCTAGAAAAAAACCTCCCAATACTTACTTTTTTCTCACAATTGTGACTTTGTATCTTATAATTCTGACTTTTTTTCTTGCAATCCTGAATCAGAGTTGCAAGATATAAACTCACAATTCTGATTTTTTTTCTCAGATTTTCATAATATAAACACAATTGCGAGAAATAAAGTCAGAATTGTAAGAGAAAACCATGCAATTCTGACTTTTTTTCTCTCACAATTGCGAGTTTGTATCTCATAATTCTGACTTTCTCACAATTGCGAGATTGTATCTCATAATCCTGATTTTTTTTTTTTATATAAAGTCAGAATTGTAAGAGAAAACCATGCAATTCTGACTTTTTTCTCTCACAATTGCGAGTTTGTATCTCATAATTCTGACTTTCTCACAATTGCGATTTTGTATCTCATAATCCTGATTTTTTTTTATTTTTATATAAAGTCAGAATTGTGAGGTTTTATCGTACAATTGACTTTTCTTCTCACAGTTGCAAGTTTGTATCTCATAATTCTGACTTTTTTTCTCAGAATTGCGTAATATGAACACAATTGCGAGGGAATAAAAATCTGAATTGTTAGAACTTTTTTCTCACAATTGCAAGTTTGTATCTCATAATCCTGATTTTTTTTAATATATATATATAAAGTCAGAATTGTGAGGTTTTATCTTACAATTCTGACTTTTCTTCTCACAATTGCAAGTTTGTATCTCATAATTCTGACATTTTTTTTTTCAGAATTGCGTAATATAAACACAATTGCGAGGGGGAAAAATCTGATAGATGTAAGATAAAACCTTGTAATTCTGACTTTTTTTTTCTTGCAATCCTAAATCAGAGTTGGAAGATATAAACTCACAATTCTGACTTTTTTCTCAGATTTTTGTAAAATAAACACAATTGCGAGGATTAAAGTCAGAGTTGTAAGAGAAAACCTTGCGATTCTGACTTTTTTTCCTCACAATTGCGAGTTTGTATCTCATAATTCTGACTTTTTTTCTCAGAATTGCGTAATATGAACACAATTGCGAGGGAATAAAAATCTGAATTGTTAGAACTTTTTTCTCACAATTGCAAGTTTGTATCTCATAATCCTGATTTTTTTTTATATATAAAGTCAGAATTGTGAGGTTTTATCTTACAATTCTGACTTTTCTTCTCACAATTGCGAGTTTGTATCTCATAATTCTGACTTTTTTTCTCAGAATTGCATAATATGAACACAATTGCGAGGGAATAAAAATCTGAATTGTTAAAACTTTTTTCTCACAATTGCAAGTTTGTATCTCATAATCCTGATTTTTTTATTTATATAAAGTCAGAATTGTGAGGTTTTATCTTACAATTCTGACTTTTCTTCTCACAATTGCAAGTTTGTATCTCATAATTCTGATTTATTTATTTTTTTCAGAATTGCGTAATATAAACACAATTGCGAGGGGGAAAAATCTGATATATGTAAGATAAAACCTTGTAATTCTGACTTTTTTTCCTCAATTGCGAATTTGTATCTCATAATTCTGACTTTTTTTTCTCGCAATCCTGATATTTTTGTCAAAGTCAGAAATGCGAGATAATTAATTCGCAATTCTGAGAGAGAAGTCACAACTTTTTTTTAATTATTTGTTATTCAGTGGCAGAAATGGGCTTTCATAGATATCAGCCATCACGTTAATAAATAAATACATTAATAGATCAAGTCTAGCTCATTGTATCTGCCAGAATTTGAATATCAAGTCTCTCTACTTCAGATACAAAAGGAAATATTTCACTCCAGCATGAATTTGTTGGCTTCACATGTGTAAAGGTCAAATCTCACTTATGATTAACAGGTTGTGACCGCTATTTCAGCTGTCACTTTGGCTGCACAATAGTGGTTCATTAACATTTTACGTTCTTGGCAGGTAGCTAAGGCTAGAAGTACAAAGACTAAACCTTTAGTTCCTAGAGAAACAGAGGAACTGAAATAAAACAGAACAAGTGCAAACAGTGCCAATATGTTGCAGTGCAGGATTAAAGTCAAATAGAAAGATCAGTTGAGTCAACAGCCTGTGGTGTGTCTGCCGTGGCAGAGAGATAACATAAGTATTACGTGAAGAATTTTATATCTGAAACATGATCTGGCTTTATCTCCTTGTACCTGTAGTTAAAAACTACATTTTTAGATGTTAAAAAGTATATCAGTTTCTTCTGTTTTGGTCTTTCCTCCTTCTTCAGACGCTTGTGGAACAGGTTTGGTTACGCATGCCATAAGTAACTTTCGATGTGGTAAGCAAAAATAGTTCAACGCACAGGTGACGTTTCTCAGTTCAAGAACACCACTCCTTAAAAAAGAGATAACAGTAGGGTTGTGAACACCCTCTGCTGTGGGAAATCCACACTGCAGGACACTGATTGTAGTCCAATGTGTTTGGTTGTATTTTAAGATTTAGTTACATTTAAGACTTTTGTTTTCCTTTTTCAAATCTCGTATTCATTCTGAAGCACATTCTCTATCCATGTCTATCTGTCATGATGAATTCTAATTCCGTTTGGATGCTCTCGTGTTCTGGTCTTCATAATCAAAAATTAAGTTTTGATATATTTATGGTAGGTAATGCACAAATATATCTTCATAGAACATGATCTTTACTTAATATCTTAATGATTTTTGACATAAAAGAAAAATCAAAAATTTGCATGCAATGTATTTTTGCCTATTGCTAAATAGGCACTTCACTTTCAGAACAAAAATGTACAGATAATGTACTCAACCCCTTGTCATCCAAGATGTTCATGTCTTTCTTTCTTCAGTCGTAAGGAAATTGTTTTTTGAGTAAAACATTGCAGGATTTCTCTCCGTATAATGGACTTCTATGGTGCCCCCGAGTTTGAACTTCCAAAATGCAGCTTCAAAGGGCTCTAAAATCACTGCAGATGAAAAAATGGTCTTATCTAGCAAAACAATGGGTTATTTAAAAATTTTTTTTTTTTTTTACAACTTACATACTTTTTAACCTCAAATGCTCTTCTTGTCTAGCTCGGCAAGGCCAGCATTTGAGATTTAAAAAGTATATAAGTTGTAAAAAATTTTTTTTAGAAAATAACTGATTGTTTCGCTAGATAAGACCCTTCTTCCTCGGCTTGGATCATTTAGAGCCCTTTGAAGCTGCATTTTGGAAGTTCAAACTTGGGGGCACCATAGAAGTCCATTATATGGCGATAAATCCTAAATTGTTTTTCTCAAAAAACACCATTTCTTTACGACTGAAGAAAGAAAGACGTGTCGTGAACATCTTGGATGACAAGGGGGTGAGTACATTATCTGTAAATTTGTTCTGAAAGTGAACTACTCCTTTAAGACTAGTTTTATGGTCCAGGATCACATATAACTACAAATAAAAATGTAAAGGGTTACGTTTAGATTTTTGGGGCTTTTGTGCGTGCGTGCGTGTCATTTGACTAAATCATGAATTATTAAATAAGGCATTGTTCCAAAAATTGTGGATTTGGGGCGTTAGTGTGTCAGATGCTTTGGGATAAGCTGTGCTAGTTCTTTAAATAATAGTATTGTTTAGTAATTATTTAGCTGTATTCAACTATGCTGATATTTTAATATGCTAATATTAAATCTCTTCTCATCTGGAAAAGAATACAAGTTTGTGCATTAGTAGTTTTCTGTAATTTTTCTTGATATTGATTGCTTCAACATGAGATCACTTAATTCGTATTTAGGGCAAATTGTGTCACTAGGACCATTTTTCATCTGTTTTATGTTTCTATCACCCCGTGATATAGAGGTTTTCATTTAATTTCAGTTGATAGAAGAGATCCTGAAATATAATTAAGAGTATTAATTTTACCTCTGCCTCATTTATCTTTCCCTAGGGACAACTTAAGTAAAAGGCAGCTTGGCTTTTTAATAACATTTATTGGAAAAGCATGGGAAATATCTATTAGAAACATTATTTCTGTCTAGTTTATAGGTCAAACAGTGTGGGAACAGTGGATCCATCTTTATCAACCCAGGGTTCATACAAGGTGCTTAATTTGACTTTGTGAAAATAGCCCTTGAAAATAGCAATATTCTTGAATAGGTACTTGAAAACTGCATGCATTATTGTAAGACCATGTATGTATGAAATAAGTATTTAATTTTTGTCAGTAAGCACACATCTTTTCAGGCAAAATTCACACAAAATTAAAAAACATGATACCTTTTTTGCTTATTTCAGTTAATTGCAGAAAATAATAGAGCTAAGCAAGTGACAGTGTCATGTAAACATGGCTGAAGATGCGAAAAAAGGAACAGACAAACTGATTTAATGGAGTGAGTCATTTACGCTGGAACCGCTTCAGTTGATTCAAACTCGTGACTTCGATCATTCATTTCAAATGATTCACCAGCAAAACCAGATCAAATTTATAGAGCCATTTATTTTCGAATTTCGATATCGCTCGTAACGATTTTAAAAAGCAAGTAGGGATGGGTGAAATTGAGCTTTTCAAAACTGAATCAGTGAAACCATTAAACAAGTGTTGCAAAATGATTCACTGTTTCGAAGCGCTCCAATTGGATCACGTTATGCAAATCATTTGTTTCAGATCGGGACTTCAAATTGTGTATCGTGAACTGTGCGTATTGCAAATCATTTGATTCAGATCAGGACTTCGGAGTGTGTATTGTAAATCATTTGATTTAGTTTGGAACTTTGCGTATCATCAATCATTTGATTCAGGGTGTCACTTTGCAGCGTGTATTGTGAATAATTTGATTTAGATTGGAACGGGTTTGTAAATCATTTAGAATTGAATGATTCAAATTAAATGATTTGCGATTCACGCTCCGAAGTCCCAACCTAAATCAAATGATTCACAATATGCAAAGTTCCAATCTAAGTCAAATGATTTGCGTTCTGCGCTCCGAGTCCTGATTTGAAATTACGGTTTGTTATATTTAGATCAGAATGTCAGAGCGAGGATCATGGATCATTTGATTTAGATTGGAACAGTTTCATGAATCATTTTGAGAATTGAATGATTCAAATTAAATAATTTGCGATACGCAAAGTTCTGATCTACTGTATGTCAAATGATTCATGATCCACACTCCGAGTCCTGATCTACAATGATGGTTTGCAAATCAATATTTAGATGGGAACTTCAGAGCGTGGATCGCAAATCATTCGATTAAATCGGAACTTCAAAGCGAGTTCGAGAGTCTTTTGCTTTAGATCGGAACTTCAGAGCGCAGATCGTCAAATATTTGATTCAGATCGGGGCTTCAGTGCGAGTTCACAAACCATTTGTTTCAGATCAGGATTTCAGAGCTTTTTCGCAAATCTTTTTTTTTTCCTGAAAATCTTCTTTTTTTTTTCTTAAACAGTAGAAAACATCACACCATTAAGGCAGTACAGTTATAACAAACAAAACAAGAAAATAAAGTATACGCATACAAATCCCTTAAAGCAGACAAGACTTCCAGAACAAAAATGTACAGATAAAGTACTCATCAGGATTTTTTTCTCCATATAGTGGACTTCTATGGTGTCCCGAGTCTAAACTTCCGAAATGCAGTTTAAAGGAGTAGTTCACTTTCAGAACAAAAAAATTACAGATAATGTACTCACACCCTCATCCAAGATGTTCTTGTCTTTCTTTCTTCGGTCTTAAGGAATTTATGTTTTTGAGGAAAACATTTCAGAATTTCTATCCATATAATGGACTTCTATGGCGCCTTTGAGTTTGAACTTCCAAAATGCAGCTTCAAAGGGCTCTAAACGATCACAGCCGAGGAAAGAAGGGTATTATCTAGCAAAACGACCTGTTATTTTCTAAAAACAATTTATATACTTTTTAACCTCAAATGCTCATCTTGTCTAGCTCTGTGTGTACTCTGTGTAGAGATTAAAAAGTTTATAAATTGCATATGTTTTTAGAAAATAACCAATCGCTTCGCTAAATAAGACCCTTCTTCCTCAGCTGGGATCATTTAGAGCGCTTTGAAGCTGCATTTAAACTGCATTTTGGAAGTTCAAACTCGGGGGCACCATAGAAGTCCATTATATGGAGGGAAATCCTGAAATGTTTTCCTCAAAAAACAATTTATTTACGACTGAAGAAAGAAAGACATGAACATCTTGGATGACAACATTTACATTCTCTGTAAATGTTTGTTCTGAAAGTGAACTACTCCTTTAAATGCGGCTTCAATCGACCCTTCTTCCTCGGCTGGGATTTACAACCGCTTTTGGGATCTTTTGAAGCCGCATCTAAACTGCATTTTGGAAGTTCAAATTTTGGGGCATCATAGAAGTCAACTATTTGGAGAAAAATCCTAAAATGTTTTCCTCAAAAAACTTTTTTTTTACAACTAAAGAAAGACATGACATTTTGGATGACAAACTCTTTTTTTTTTTTTTTTAGAGTTTGAAATCAAAATCATTGTTCCATAAGTGAGATCTTTGATCGACGTCCTCCAAAATCTTCAAAGTAGTGCTTGAAAAGTCCTTGAAAGTCCTAGAATTTCATTTCACAGTATCTTTATGAACCCTGTCAACCATTTTGCAACGTGGAAGTAAGCTATTTTTATTGAATGTAGGTAAATAATGAGAAGAATAACAAAGTGCAGTAAACTATTTGCACTACAAATCAATATGTTTATGATTCTTACAATAAATTACAATAACATGATAACAAATACAACATAATGGACTTTTTGTACAGGTAAAATAACGAAATTTTGAAAATCTTTGACATCCAAGCATTATTTTGTTTTCACATAAAGTAATTTTCTTTTGTTTATTCTACTGAAAAGCTTCATCCATACCTTAATTTTTAATTACAGTGTTATCGGTCCATTTTTGAAACAATCCTCAGTTCAGAGAAAGAAAACGCACTGGCTTTATGCGGATTACACCTGTGGAGGGGCGTCTAATTAGATTTGTCTACCCTGGCTGATAAAAGTGAGAAAGAGACACTACTGTTTTGCTGATGGCCCTTACTGAGAGTGATATGTCTTCAGCATGGTGTTTTGCAGAGGGTTATGGGTAGAATCACGGCGTGTAATGCTGTTATTAGGCTGTGATCAGGATGAGTGATAACAGAAGCCCACAGCCACAAGTGACCCGCATTCCCTGATGGTTCTCTTAATCTTATGCCATGATGGCTATTAAAAAATTCCAATTTAGGCAGCTTGAGTGCCAGGCGGCCTACTGTAAGAATGGCTTTAATTGCGATGAGTTATCGCACTTGCTGTTGTAATCGGGCCTGGATCTTAAAACGGGGGTTTGCACTTCTGACAAATTGATTTAATACCAATGTGATTCTGGCTCCCTAATGATCTTCTGATTCCTCTGCTCCCAGGGTGTAGACACACAGATTTCTAACCACTTTTTAATTGCAAACCCTTTTCTTAGTGTGTGTGTGTGTATGCGCTTTTAGTTCAAAACGTACACTGTACTAAGACTCTGGCTCATTCCACAGTCCCAGTTTAGTTTCAGTATGATACCGCTGTGGAGGGGAACAACTGATTTATGGACAATTAAAGCGCTTTTTTTTTTTTTTTGTGCGTGTGTGTGGAGTCAACAGTGTGTGCAGAAGAAAGGAGGAAATGAGGGAAGAGGCATATTGGCTCCTTAAATGTCTGACTGTGGATGTCTGTCAGTGCTGTTATTTAGTACCTTTGCTTCCTTGGGGATTCTGCACAGAGTATACAACCAATCCAGATTTCTCACAGCAGTTCCCTAACTGCATCTTGCAAAATCAAGCTGTAAATTGAACCTTTCTCAAACACAGACCTCTCAAATAAAGTGGTTCAGTCTGTTATTTGCTGTTTTGCGCACACACACATTCAAGCTATTTCTGCAGTGTAACTCTTATGTGTCCTCAATCAATAAATGGCAAGGGAATTTAGGCATAGAAAAATTAAAATGTACAGTATAAAAAAATGGATATTTATTTTAAGGTTTGCATTTACAGTGTTAATAAATTGTTTAAAATATCAACTTTTGTTTAAAAGTGAAAGAAAAAAGAGAAATGCACATGCACAATCAAATATTGTCCAGTATATATGTCGAGTCCGACATACTGATGTATATATTGTGACTGGTATTTGATATGTCGCAATGCCATACAGGAACCATTTTTGGTTTCTCAAAGAACATTTTACTGATCAGTTCTTAAAAGAACAGTTATTTTTCTTGTTCCAAAGAACATTTTAAAAATCTAAATGTGATCCTGGACCACAAAACCAGATGTAAGTAGCACGAGTATATTTGTAGCATTAGCCAACAATACATTGTATAGGTCAAAATTATAGATTTTTCTCTTATGCCAAAAAAAAGGGTATTAATTAAAGATCATGTTCCATGAATATATTTAGTACATTTCCTACTGTAATTATATCAATATTTCATTTTTGAGTAATTTTTGAGTAATATGCATTTGCTAAGAACTTCATTTGGACAACTTTAAAGGTGATTTTCTCAGTATTTTTATTCTTGTGCACCCTCAAATTTCAGATTTTCAAATGGTTGTCTGTCTCTTATATTGTCCTATCCTAACAAACCATACATCAATGGAAAGCTTTATTCAGCTGTTAGATGATGTATAAATCTCAATTTGAAAAAAAAAAAAAAAAACTTTTGTGATACAGTTTCACAAATAACCTTTTTTCCCACTATAAAAAACTTTTTTGGAATGGAAATAATGAATTTTTCAAAAGATCCAAAAGTGGGTTTTCGTAGCAATGCCATAGAAGAACCATTTTGGATTCACCGAAGATCCTTTCAGAAATCAGTTCTCTTTTTTTTTTTCTCTGAGTGTAAAGAGCATTTTCATTATCTAAAGAACCTTTTTCACTTTAAAGAACCTTTTGTTCCAGTGGTAACGTTCATGGATCCATCAATGGCAATAAAGAACATTTCTTTTTAAGTATGTTAGAACCATTATGCATTCCCTAAAGAACATTTCAGTGAACACTTCTTAAAAGATTAATTATTTTTAGTCTTAAGAACATTTTAAAAATCTAAAAAAGCAAAAAGTTCTTTATTATTCTTGAATATGCTGTTTCAGTGTCACAGGGAAGTGGGGAGTGAAAACCACTTCATGTTGACTCAGTAGCACTATGGTACATCTGTGACTGATTTACTTGGAATTGAACCTTCAAGATTTTAGTTAGTGTTGGGCTACAAACCAAAACATATTTACCTTCCATTGTACCAGGCAAGCAAATATCTTCTTCTGGAAGGGTCTTCAGAATGTTTATTCAATCACCTATACACATATTTCCTAATTAACTTGCACAACTGCACTTGAAAGATAGGCATGCAAACAATTTAATAGTCTTCTGGATGACTTAGTGTGTCATATAACTGTCACTGTGTGTTTAAGGTCACTAAAACAAGCCTAACTAGTTTTGATGCTGCAACATACAGGCCACTGGAACAAGTCTCAGCATGTGTTGATTCAATGCGCAGCAGTGCATGTCTACATGTATATGTGCTTTATTTCACATTCAGTATGTTACATCAGTGTGGTTAGGTCACACAGATCAGATGCTTAGCTGTATGTCTGTTTTTGGTTTATCTTTGTCTTTCAGCACTTCCTGACCAGTTTGGGAAGTGGGTATGGTGGGTAGGCCACATACTTTGCCTTCTCATGCATAATTTGCAACAAGTTAAAGCCTAAATGGTGTGGGATCAAATAAAAATAAGTGGTACTGAAATATAGCTTTCATTAGTGGCTAGTTTGCGTTAAATATTCTCACAGATGCCGCATATCTAGAGGCTACTTTCACTAATTTTTCTCATAAGTGTGTTGAAGGTGCTATATTGTAACATTTGCTTGATGAGGAAACTAAAGTTTTACAGTACTTTTTAAGGACACAATAATAGAATACTTTCATTTCTGTTTCAGGGAGGAAATGGGCGTCATGAGAAGGTCACCTTAATGACGAATGAACAGAAGATGGCAGGAAAATCACGGAAGACGAGCATTGCCGTGGGGGTCATCATTGCCCTGCTGGTAGTGGCCGCAGTGGTCGGATTTCTTGTGTGGCTCTTTGTTGGTACAAAAATTTACCAATTGTCTATTTCTTGCTCTTAAATGATGATGGTTGCATATTTACTCTACTGTTTAAACATTTGGGGTGTCTTATGCTCACTAAAGGCCTTTCCACACTGACGCGAGGCAAATTACAGGCGAATGGTGCTTGCACACTGAGTTTTGCTTGTTCGAGTGTTCGCCTTCTGCTAATTCACGCTTGCACGCTAGGTGGCGTCGACCAAGAATGCATTTTTCCTCAGATATGTATCTTGTATATGGATTTAACATTGTCCGTTGCTCAATATACAGCATTAACTTAAGATAAACAAAGTTTGGTTCTACGCGATCTATGCGTGTTTTAAAAATACAATGAGCTGCATATAAAACGGATACAGAAAATATATCATATATATATATATAAAATAACATAATCATATGTCTGTTTGCTTTCATATTTCATGTGTAGAACAGTAGAAAAAAGTTTCAATCAATTTTTTTAATATGGAAGATCTAGAGAGTGAACGTGCTCTGACTCCTATAACACTCGCACACATGGAAGAAAAAGGACAGTGTCCTCCTCCAGATCACATAATTCAGTGGAGAATTAATAGAAATTATATTAAGAACATGTGAGAATAACCATCTGTTTTTAGATGCAATGATATAAAAAGTGCATCCTTATCTCTCTCAGAATACTCTTCTTCTGTGTTTGTTTACACTGGTTTTCGAAACAGCGTCACCACTTTTGTACTGTTGTGCAACAGCAGCTGCTCCAGGCATGTAATGTAATGCTCAAATCTTATTGGACCACTGTGATTTGGCTTTGCAAAACTTTGATTGGTTTAAAAAAAATAACATTAGCTTTTTCGGTGCACAATCAATATGGAAGCAGTTGTTTTATTCCAGCGCGTCCTCATGTGTGATATTGGTTTTGCTTTTTCGTGCTCCGTGTGGAAAGGATTTCATACATATTTTGGACTATACTGCCCTCCAAAGGCAAAGCGCAGTAACTACACGTTTGGTCAAAATTGAGTTAAGGCTTAAAATGGACTTTGTGACAACTGTTTTGTCTCGTGGCAAAGTCTCCTGGTTTAATTTTGGTCCCGTTTCGGAGAAACGTTCAGAGAAACGAGAGTGTCAACATGTTTGACTAGCTGTTGCAAAAACTTTAAAGGCATTTTTCTCAGTTTCAGTGTTTGCGTAGTTACTGCACTTTGCCTTTGGAGGGCAGTATAAGTGGCACCGTTATTTTGATGGCATGAAATTGTTGCAATCGGTGAGCTTCTGGCACTGCCTGTTACTATTTTTACCACAATACTTGACAATGTCACGACTTTCACTTTTCAACACATCTCAGAAAATAAAATACTGATATGATGGCCACAGCTACTGAAAGAGCTTACAGGTTGCGATGGATATAAGCGTAGGCTTAAAACAAATGCCGTACCAACAGTTTTTCCCCACAAAGAGTCTAAACGCCCCGGGATATTGAGTGAAATCCATGCTGAGAAACTCCTTCAGTGGCCGCAGCGTCTTTACAAGCATCAGCATGTTTACATCCTCCCAGGATGGCATCTAGCATTTCTTGTCTCTGCCGTTCGTAAGCTCTTTCAGCAGCTGTGCTCTACTAAAAGCCTCAAAGGATTCAGGGCTGAAGTGGAGAGAACAAAGACACAGGTCTTTAGGAAGTTTTATTCATCCACAGGCATCTTCCCATTTGTTTCTCCTCTTCTTATCGCTAGGAAAGCAGTGAAGACTTCTCTTGTTGCCCTTCAACTGAAAATTACAACTAAAAGCCACACAATGTGGCAGCATGTCAGTATTTTATTTTCTGAGTTGTGTTGCTATAAAAATAGCCACAGGTAGCACCAGTAGCTCACTGAGTGCAACCATTTGACATAATTGAAATAATGCCCAATGTCAAAAAAGAATAAAAAGAAAAAAATACATGTGTGTGTGTGTGTGTGTGTGTATATATAATGCACTGACCCCAAACTTTTGAACAGTAGTACAGTTCCTACTGTTGATAATTAATAACATATATCTCTCTCTCTCAGTCAGGAGCAAAGAATTGCAAAATGAGTCCACCTTTTATAAACCCAGCCCATCCACACTGGTTTACAGCGGACAAATTAAGCTTCTCAAACCAGAGTACAGCCCAGTATACGAGAATCCTGAAAGTGCAGAATTCCAACAAGTGGCAAGAGACTTGGAAGGAATTGTGAGTGTTTTTGTTGTTATGAGCCCTTTCTTCGCTGATGGTGTTGTAAGTGTTCTGGTGACCTTGACTTCCTTTTGACACTGGAAGTGCTAAAGCTTTTAAAGTCTTTAAGAGTCTTTACATTCCAAAGATGTCACAAAGCCTTCTTTGAGATGGCACACATATCAAAAAACTGTTGGGATGCAATATATATCACAAGCTTGATTGTTGATTATGTAGCGAACAGAAAACAAGCCGCCTCTTATACAGTATAATGGATAAAGATGTCCATTTGTTTCATACTCATGACAGTGAGTGGCGGCATGTTGTTATTTTCTGTCGTGGTATATTCATTTTCAAAAAATAATGACAAAGTACAGTAACTGACTGTTTTCAGACAAGACAAGTCTCTTCATGCTGTACATGATCATTAACATCTGTAGACTCAACAGGTGGGGATGTATAGTGTGTTTCTAGCAGACCCACCACTGTTTGATTTAGTTTATAGACGTCTAGCTGACAGGCACAACAAATCTGTGTATTTCTTCCCCAATCATGCTGAAAAGCACAAGATGTGACTTCTTAGCTATGCCAGCCTTAAACAAACTTCTCACTGTCTCATTGACTCATTAGGTGACAGTCACATTACATCATGTCATATGTTTGATTGTAAAATAAAAAAAACTTATTTTAGTACTAGCAGTATTCAACCTAATATTTTATTGTTTTAATATGATTTAATATTTTATTATTCATAGTGATATACACTGCCTCTCAAACATTTGGGTTCAGTAAGATTTGTAATGCTTTTTAAAGGAGACTTTTATGCTCATCGAGGCTGCATTTATTTGATTAAAAATACAGAAAAAACTGTAATATTGTAAAATGTTAATGCTGTTTAAAATAGTGGTTTTCTATTTTAATATACTTTAAAATATAATTGATTCCTCTGATGCAAAGCTGAATTTTCAACATCATTAATCCAGTGTTCAGTGTCACATGATCCTTCAGAAATCATTCTAATATGCTGATTTATTATCAGTGTTGGAAACAGTTTTTTTTTTGGAACCTGTGATACTTTTTCCAGAATTGTTTGATTGATAAAACATTACAAATAACAGCATTTATTTATTTTTATTTCTTTCTCTCTTCGAAAGATATTAACACATTTAGTTAGCAAGGATGTGTTAAATTGATTAAAAAAGTGATCATAAAGACTTATATGGTTAGAAAAGATTTCTATTTTGAATAAATGCTGTTCTTTTTAAATGTATTCATGAAAGAATCCAGAAAAAAAGTATCACAGGTTCCAAAAAAAATATTAAGCAGCACAACTGTTTCCAACATTGATAATAATGTAAATAATAAATAAGTATATTAGAATGATTTCTGAAGGATCATGTGACACCAAAGACTGGAGTAATGGCTGATGCATCATAGAAATAAATTATATTTTGATGTATATTAAAATAAAATAAAAAATGGTTATTTTGATTTTTTTTTTCTGTATTTTTGATCAAATAAATTGAACTTTGATGAGCATAAGAGACTTTTTTTTTAAAACGATTTAAAAAACTTACTGATCCCAAACTTTTGAGTGAGTGTATATGCGCACACATTTACTTATTAAAAAAATATTTTTTTTACAGTTGTATCATTAAAATAAGCATTTTCTCCTTTAATGTGTATTGTGAAAGATCAATAAAAATAAATGTGTATTTAATTGAATTTGAGTTGAATATGTGTTAACTTCTGTACTGTTACTGATTATAATTGACAATAAATATGTTAAACTAATCTACTGTTTCTTTTTTTTTTTTCAGATGAATGATACATTCACCCGAGATCCTCTCCTTTCCAAATACTATACCAAGTCTGTCATCACTGCCTTCAGGTACAGCTGAACTACAGACCTCTGATTCACAGACAAAGCTAAATTTATAGCACGCTCTCTAAATCTAATAGTTTTTAAATTAAAGAATAGATCATTCTTTATGTCTTGATTTTAATGCTTAGTGGTTCCGCTGATAGAGATAAATTACAAGTCTCTTAGAATCTGGGTTAAAAAAAATCACACTAATAGAATACAAATTATTAATTTCCAGTTCAACTATTACTACCGCTCATGCTGAGGGTTGGGGGACCATAAAAACAGAGCAAAAATCCATTACGCTGAATTGAGAGTATCATACATAATGGGGTCTTTTTTGATTTGGGTCAGTAAGAAACCATCTAGACCATACAAAACTCCTTAGCAACTAGCATTGAGCAAAGCACATCCTAAAATTTGTAAAGGTACATTATGCATAGACAAGTACCACAAAAATCAAGTACATTCTTTCAATAATGTGTCTACAGTGAAGGAACATTAGCGTATCATTGGTCACAATTTGACATTCCTGAGATGGACCAAGAGATCGTCCCAGAGCTGACAGAGGAGCGTGTGGTCGAGGCTCTGCGGAGAAGCATCCGACAAGAGGGCAAACGACTCGGGAACGTCGCAGTCACTGCCAGTGACATTACTGCTTCATGTAAGATGATTGCTAATTATAAAGAGAGAGCATATTTGCTCTAGTCACAGTGCAGTAATTAGGATAAGCAAGGGAAGATTATATTGAGAAACAACATTATGACTGTTTTTGTGGCAAAACTGAATGACTAACATGTATATAAATGACAAAAACAATGATTAAAAATGCATGATATGGCTCCTTTAGGAGCGCTGATGCTTTTTAATAACTTTGTTGATAACAATAGAGACTTGCCTCTATTGCAACTCAGAATGCAGCTCAGAAATTCTTGGTTTTTGCAAAAACTGTAACTCTCTGTCCGTCTCTGGTCCGCATTTGCATTGTATACACGATAGCAGCAGGCCTGAGTGACACCTCAGTGCCCTGCTTAAAATGATATCTCTGTACGGAGAGTCATGTCGCTGTAGTGAGGTGAGAGACTGGTATTTGTGAATGTCGAAGTCAAGGTGAGGGGTGGAGGAGGAGGAACAGAATGTCTGACAGGCCTTTGGAAAATGGAAGGAAAGAGGAGTGAAAAAAGTACAGCATGCATCATTTTCTCTCTCTCTCTGCAGCCACAGACCCTCGGATGGCCAGGGACCCCAGATCCAGTGAGTAAAGTGTGTCCCATTTCAGTCACCGCTGCACTGTAATTTTCCACCTGGGTTGCCGTGCTCTCTCCTGTCACTCACTGAAAAATGCCTGCCCGCCTCCATCTCACGCTCGCTCTATCTCTCGCTCGCTTTCCCTTCCACTTACCTTGCTGTGCACAACAGCACAGGGATCTCAAAAACCTGTTTTTCAACCACAGAGAGCATTGGTACAGCTCTTCAACAGCACCTTTGTACAAATGGCTAAATTATCTGCATTAAACCGCAAGTGCATGGAGGTTTCTTACAGCTTTAGAGTCAACATGAAAGCGAAATAGACCCTTTTTACTTCAATTAAATGCGTGCCTTGTAATCTTTCATATAAATGTACTAACTAGATTTGTAGACTTTCCTTATTTGGGACCAGGGATTCCCGAAATGTTTGTCAGCCAAGTGCATTGACCTAAAATATTAAATAAGTACGACCTGGGAGTTAATATTTCAATAATTTAACAACAATTTGCCATTTTTACAATATTCTGGGTTACTGGTCACATGACATGCAGGTTTTGTGTTATTGTGATTGTTTTTTTTTTGTTTTTCTTTTAGTATTTTATGATTTAATTTGCTATTCGTCAACTTCCCAGATAGCACACGTACGTCTGCAAGATATCTGTTAAAGATCTCTTGATCTGGAAAGCATCTGCCGTGTACAAACGTCTGGCAGACGTCTGTAAATTGTCAGTTTTACATGCATTCTAAGTCATAAAGACATCTTAAAGACATCTAATAGACGTCTGTTTGACATCTAATAGGAAATGTCCAATAGACGTATTGCAGATAAGCAAACTAAGTCTTGCAGATGTCTTGCAGATGTAGCACATGTACATCTCAGAGACGTCTATTTGACATCTGCATTTACATCTGCAAGACTTAGTTTGCTTATCTGCAATATATATATTGGACGTTTCCTATTAGATGTCAAATAGACATAAATGTCTATGATTTAGAATGCATGTAAAACTGGCATCTTACAGATGTCTGCCAGATGTTTGTACACAGCAGATGCTTTCCAGATGAAGAGGTCTTTAACAGACATCTTGCAGACGTATCTGTGCTATCTGGGATATTATTTTAGTAAGGAATAATTGATGACGGGGCCGTTGACCACGGGTGTGCATTATTTTCATAGAATTCAACGGACCGAAGTCAATTGTTCCGCTTATACTATTTTTACCACACGTGAAGACATCGATCAGATGATATATTTCAAGACATTTGTCAGTTTTTTTGTCCTTAAAATGCTACTGTGAGTGGGATTAATTTCTTACGCAGCTCATCCGTTGCAGCTCGCCTTCGTTGCTAATTCCAAAACGTCATTTTAGACCTAGTAACGACACTTGAAATAACTGAAATTGTGCTGCCTAGAACTATAAACGCTGTGCGTTTCCCTGAAAATAATGCACACCATTAGAACGTCAGCCAATCAGTGTAAGCATTAATATTTAACCATCTGGGGGTGTATTGGGGGCCTGGAGAATTTTTCACATGACCTGACATTTATGCTTTTTTTCAGTTGCTTATAAACATATAATTGGCTAAAGTCTGAAAACACTGTATTCAGCAGTTATCTCAATAATAGCAAAAAATTTTATATTTAAAAATTCATTTCATTTTGACTCCAGAGAGCATTTAATGAACTCGGTGGAGAGGAGAGAGGGAAAAAAACAGAAGTACATTTACATATAATAATATTTACATAAAACCTGTTTCAGTTTGTTTAGAGCTGCTGTAGTGAGATTTGAAGTTAAGAAGGACTGGAGTACTTGGGAGTGACAACAAAGTCAACAGCAAATCGATGATTTAAATTTTTAATTCTGTGGTTATGGTGGCATTTTGGGGTCCGTTTGTTTAGAGTTTGAACATACACATTAAATATGCCTTTGCTTCGTTTGAATTGCCAACTTTCTACAGTCCAGTCAGTCCCTG
>NC_133374.1:10230201-10408091 GCF_049309525.1 Garra rufa
ATATATATATATATATATATATATATATATATATATATATATATAATATATATAAAGAGTTAATTTGCAAAAACGGATAACTCCATTTTTAGCAATTTTCAAAAATCGTTTTTTTTGTTTTTTTTTTATGCATTCCAATTAATCTCAATCAAAGTGCAGTTGGATTATTTTGATATAAAGTATAAAAAAACATAATCAAACAATAAAAACATTATAACATCATAAAAAAGATGATTTTTGAAAATGTATGTATAAAAATGTTATGTATTTATTTTTTTATTTTTCTCTTTTGGTAAACCATTTCACACTGATATATGTCCCTGTAGGGAAGAAAATCTGGTTACAATTTTGGTTCATGCAGACTTTAAGGTGTTTAAGTGAACACTTACCTCTTGCTTCAACCACTTTGTGAGCGCTAAGGATCTTTAGTGCTTTTTATAATTGCTGCTCAGCATCAATATTCTAGGACTCACTGTGTTTTTCCAGATATTTCATATTGCAGCATATAGAAGTACATGGCTTTTTTAATACTAAAGGGTTAGCTCACTCAAAAATGACATTTCTGCCATTAATTATTCATCCGTATGTCGTTCCACACCCCTAAGACCTTCAATCATCCACAAATTAAGATATTTTTGATGAAATCCGAGAGTTTTCTGACCCTGCGTGGACGGCAATGTAACTACCACGTTCAAGGCCTAAAAAGGTACTAAAGCCATTGTTAAAATAGTCCATGTGACATAAGTAGTTTAACTGTAATGTTATGAAGCGGTAAGAATACTTTTTGTGTGCAAAGAAAACAGTAATAACAATTTTATTCAACAATTTCAGTCCTTATTACCTTTCTGGGGCTTGAACGTGGTAGTTGCGTTGTTGTCTATGCGAGATCAGAAAGCTCTCGGATTTCATCAAAAATATCTTAATTTGTGTTCTGAAGATGCAAGGTCTGATGGGTTTGGAATGGCATAAGGGTGAGTAATTAATGACAGAATTTTATTTTTTGGGTGAGCTATCCCCTTAAAAAAAACAAATCAATTTCTATCAAAACCAATGCATTGTGGGATCTACATCTTATGTACAATACTCATTTATGCAATTACAAGTACTCAAGCACACATCTGATGTATCTGTTGAGTACTTGAGCTAGTTTGAATGCTAATATTAGAATGCAACATGATCAGATCTTTCTGCCTCTTTCTGTTATCAGAGAAATGCTTTTACAGTCTCACGGCTGGAACCACCAACAAAGAATTTACATCTCCTGGCTACCCTAGGAGTTATCCAACTAACTCCCGATGCCAGTGGCAAATCCGTGCTCCTAAAGGCTATGCAATCATTGTCAAGTTCAGGGCCTTCCAAATAGAGGATGACTGTGCCAATGACTATGTGGCCATCTATGACTCGCTCAGCCCTGACAGCACGTATGCTATCACAAAGTGAGTACATGCCACTTTCACACCTTAGGTTTAACGTCATGTCATTAAGGTTTTACCATAACATGCAGTAAAGTTTAAAGGAATATGCTTAGTTAAAAATATAATCCTTTTTTCCTCTTTATTTAGCAATATAAAGCATTTTTTTTTCCTTTCATGTGCTGTAATCTCTGCGTACTACCAATCTTTTATGCTTACCAAGGCTGCATTTATTTGATCAAATACAGTAAAAACAGTAATATTGTGAAATATTATTATCATTTAACATAACTGCTTTCTATTTTCATATATTATAAAATGTAATTTATTCCTCTGATGCAAAGCTGAATTTTCAGCATCATTACTGCAGTCTTCAGTGTCACATGATCCTTTAGAAGTCATTCTAATATGCAGATTTGCTGCTCAAGAAATATTTCTTAATATGGAAATGGTTATGCTCATCATTTTTCTTGGTTTCTTTATTGAAGAGAGTTCAAAATAACAGTATTTATTTGAAATATAAATCTTTTGTAACCAAATAAAGTCTGTACTGTTTTTTTTATCCATTTTAAAGGAGTAGTTCACTTTCAGAACAAAAATTTACAGATAATGTACTCACCCTCTTGTCATCCGAGATGTTCATGTCTTTCTTTCTTCAGTCGTATGGAAATTGTTTTTTGAGGAAAACATTTCAGGCTTTCTCTCAATATAATGGACTTCTATGGTGCCCCTGAGTTTGAACTTCCATATGCTGTTTAAATAGCTTTTAAACTATCACAGCCAAGGAAAGAAGGGTCTTATCTAGCAAAACGATCGGTTATTTTCTAAAAAAAAAAAAAAATAATTACAATTTATATACTTTTTAACCTCAAATGCTCATCTTGTCTAGCTCTGTGTACTCTGTGTAGAGATTAAAAAGTATATAAATTGTAAAAGTTTTTAGAAAATAACTGATCGTTTCACTAGATAAGACCCTTCTTCCTCAGCTGGGATCATTTAGAGCCCTTTGAAGCTGCATTTAAACTGCATTTTTGGAAGTTCAAACTCGGGGGCACCATAGAAGTCCATTATATTGAGAGAAAGCCTGAAATGTTTTCCTCAAAAAACATATTTTTTTATGACTGAAGAAAGAAAGACATGAACATCTTGGATGACAAGGGGGTGAGTACATTATCTGTAAATTTTTGTTCTGAAAGTGAACTACTCCTTTAATACAACCTTGCTCAATTTCTTTAAAAAAATAAAAAGACCAGCACTTTATACGATATATGCAGTGTCCTTTGCAATGCAGCTCTACCTTCTAAACTTCAAGGACGAAGCTCTCTCAACGGCACTGGTTACACGACTTTTCAATTCAATTTAATTTTTCACGGTTGGCCTCAGGCTTCTTCCTGAAGATTGGCTTGTTAAGACCCCTCTCTAGCACCTCTCCGATACATGCTTAGCTTTAGTCACCTTATCACTGGGTGATGACAGACTTTAGTAAAGGAGCACTTGTTTTTCTTTTAGTTTCTTGATTTATTTATGCTATGTAACAAATCACCTGAAGTGTATAGGTCGCAAACTGTATCTTGAAGGTGGGCTCTGAACATAATTTTCACACCACCACTCAGCCGCTGCCCAGTTTCCAAGGTGACACAGAGTTTCTCTGCATCACAGCCATGCAGTTCTTAATAATGTTGTTACGCCCCAGGTATCTCTCTCTCTCTTTCTCTCTCTCTTTCTGTCGTGAGGCTTCTTAACTCGATTTACCCATTTGACTTTGCTTGTCATGTAGTTTCACACTGCCAGTCAAAGTTTGGACATTCTTGACTGAATTCATGATCTTAAAGAGTCCCAAAAATATCCCATGTCTTTTAGGTTGTAGGTCATCTACAGGCTTATGTACTTCTAAACATTGACCAAATGCACTTGCAGCAGATAGACACAATTATATCGCCTTTCTCTTTAGAAACAAACAGCAAAAAAATCAATATCAGATGCTACATTTCTAACACTCTTGCATCTTTCCATTGCAGACAGTGTGGACTTCGACCTCCTACAAATCCTCTTGAGGTAGTTTCTTCTGGTAACATCATGCTCGTCAACCTAATCACAGATAATGTCCAGAGACCAGGATTCAGAGCGGATTACATGGCTATTCCCACTATTCCTGGTAAGTACTTTATGAAGTCATCATCCATTTTGTCTTTGTAGACACTTTCAGTATACTTTAAAACTTGAAAAAATGAATGTTGAATGTCTCTAGAAAGTGTTCCATGTCTATTTTCCATTCATTTCCCTTCTCCATGTTAATTTCTAGCTGGGAGCTGTGGAGGACCTCTGACTGCTCCCACAGGAAACTTCACCTCTCCTCACTTTCCTAGTTTCTATCCTCCTTTGGTGGACTGCAGCTGGAACATCAACGTAAGCCTCGCATGACAGTTGTACTTTTCTTTATTTACCAACAGAGAGAAATCATGTTTTGAAATGAAAGGAATATTTCAGCATTTCTTCATTTGTTGCAATACTGCTCTTCATTTTTTTAAATATCTTACTACTTTTTTATTATTTTCTTTGATCGTTGAAACACAAAAGCAGATGTAAGGCAGAATGTAATCTGTAAATGAATACTTTTTTTTTCAGTAAGGCTGCATAAAATGAATCAAAAGTGAGAGAAGATCTATTTCATATTAATGCTGTGCTTTTGAATTTTCTGTGAATCAAAGAACCCTGGAAAAATGTATTACCAATTGATTTCTGAAGGACCGTGCGACACTGAAGACTGGAGTAATAATGCTGAAAAAAAGCTTTGCATCACAGGAATGAATTACATTTGAACATATATTGAAATAGAAAACAGTTTCTTTAAATTGTAATAATATTTCACAGTGTTAATCAACTATCAAATAAATGAAGCCTTGCTGAGCAGAAGAGAGTTCTTTTAAAAACATTTAACAAATCTGACGGACTCCAAAGTTTGGAACAGTACTGTATTTTAAGTAAATGTGTGGCTTTTTGGCTAATAATCATTAAAATTTTAGTTGCATATCTTCAGAAGCCTTGCAATATAGTGTTTAAAGGAGAAGTTCACTTCCAGAATAAACATTTCCTGATAATTTACTGACCCCCATGTCAGAACTTCATTGGTGGCCAATGGTTTGAAGCTCCAAAATGCAGCTTCAAAGGGCTCTACACAATCCCAGCCGAAGAATTAGGGACTTATCTAGCAAAACGATCACTTATTTTCTGAAAGTTTGACTTTCTCTGCATGTTTGCTTGGTAAACACTGGGTCAGTTCCTCTGCCTACGTCATGTGTGACCAAGGGGCAACCTCCCGCTCTCTCTATTGAAACCAACACGGAAGTGACTTAAACTGCAATTCATTGACTGGCCGCTAGAGACTGGCTGCAGAAGGGAGTCAGTCCCATTGACTCCCCATGTTAAAATGCCCAACTTTACAGCAGAAAAAAGTATGTTTACAGCCTGGTTCAAAAAATGGTTTTGGTCTATATAGCTAGTTTTGCCCTTCATGTCAACTGTGAGGGGGGTGAATTTTTTTTATAACCCATCCGTTTAAGTTATATTAAGCCTTAAAGTTCTGCATAATTAAGGGCGTGGTCACTTGAGTGACAGGGGGATTGCAGCTGCTGTCACCACTGGCGCGCTAGGCGGGCGTGGTTTCAGCAACCAGCTCCACCCACGTCCCGCCTTTTTGCCCATTTTTGATTATCCGGGAGTGACATGCGGTGACGCGATTCCAAGATGGCAACGGCCGACTCCCGCCCACTATAGGCTTCAAAATAGCGCTTCAGAATCCTACGGGTGACGTCACGGATACTACGTCCATATTTTATACAGTCTATGTGTGTGACCTTTCCAACATGATTACATAATGTATGAGGTTGGGCTGGTGCAAGATGAGCGTTTGTGGTTAAAAAGTATATATATATAATTTAAGAAATTAACCAATCGTTTCACTAGATAAGACCCTTAATCCTCATCTGGAATCGTGTTAGAGCCCTTTAAAGCTACATTGAGACTTTAATTTGGACCTTCAACCCGTTGCCCACCATTGAAGTCCACTTTATTGAGAATGTTTTTCTCAGAAAAATTTCTTTGCAATTGAAGAAAAGAAAGACCTCTTGGATGACATTGGGGTGAGTAAATTATCAGGAAATTTTTATTCTGGAAGTGAACTTCTTTTAAGTGTATACTATTTTTAAGTAGTGCAGCTCACAAAAGAAGGAAACTAATATGGGATCTGAACAATATGGTTGTGAGCCAATGAAGAAAACCTTTTCATATTTGAAAGAGCTGCTACTCTTGAGTAGCAAAGTGTTTCGATTCTATTCTTAGGCTGTTTTATTATTGGGTTATGCCTTTTTGAAAATACCCCTGAACACGATCATGTGGATTCTGCAGGTTCCTGCTGGCAGAAGAATAAAGATAGAGTTCAATATGTTCCGTGTGAAAGAGCCGGGGGTGGACACCATCAGCTGTCACAAAGACTACATAGAGGTGCTAGGTAAAAAGTAAGTTCTATCATCTGTCCTGCCATGCCAGCCAGAAAGATTTCTCCCATCGTTGCTTGTCAGTTTCCTGACAATCTATGAGCTAAAATGGCAAAAAGCCCAACAAATAGATTTTTTTGTTAATTTAACTGAAAACCATCTGGAGTAGTCTGTTGCCAATTCATTTTTGTGTAGTTTAGTTGTTGTTGTTAGCTTTCTTAGCCTTTTTTGTAATTAAAGGGTTAGGTCACCCAAAAAAAAACACAATTTGCTCATTATTTACTCACCCTCCAAGCATCCTAGGTTTATATGACTACCTTCTTTCAGACGAATCCAATCGCTTTAGAATTGCATGGGCTGATGTTTCTCCTCTTTAGTCCAAAACAAGTCCAATAAAGTAAATCAATCCGTAATAAAAAGTGCCTCACACGGCTCCAGGTGGTGAATAAAGGCCTCCTGTAGCGAATCGATGTGTTTTTATAAGAAAAATATCCATATTTAAAATGTAATAATCACTTTAATCTAGTCTGCGCCAACTGGTCCTACACGTAAGCAGCTCCGGATGGATTGCAGCAGTCACGAATTAGAAGTCCAAAACGAGGATTTGTAAAGAAAAGTGTTGGAGGATTTCGATATAACCAAGAGGGGACTGGGTTTCCTTTGCTAAAGTCAATAAACTTCGCTTCCTTTGCTTCTGTAAACAAATTATGGTTTTCACAGGACTCACAGGCGCATACGCAATGCTTATGTCCGACATTTTCCATCCCGGAGCTGCATCTGTGTATAAACAGTTGGCACAAGCTAGAGTAAAGTGATTATTATGATTTAACCCTTAAATGCATGAATGTTTCGCCAATCATTATTACATATTCGGGTCTTTAGCGAACCCGGCCTATATATCCGGCACGGATGGATCTCTGACTTCTGCAATAGCAAAAAAACTCTTGATATTTTAAAAACAATTACAGAATAATAAAATAAAGCATATTTCGCTACCTTTTGAAACTTAGAAGGGTTCAATTTGAGCAGATTTTAGGATCGGCGTCATCCTCAAAACACATTTCCACAGTACATTCAGAATCTGGCTGATATTTGTGATCTCAACTATATTCTCAAAGCTATCCTTTTCATTGACTTCAAAGGTAATATTTTGATCGCTGGCAGTTTTTGCTAATGATATTCTGTTGTTTTATGTCTGCGATAGTTATGAGTGAAACATCATGTCATTATTGTCTGTTAAATAGTGAATTGCAAGCATTTAGTCATCAGATTTTTACATATTTTTGCGCACAAAAAATATACTTGCACTATTTCACACTCTTGTTATATTGTTTGTAAAGAATAGATAGAGTAATACTAAGAAAGTTGATGTCAAACTTGGAAAAGGGTAGTGAATGATATCCCGGATCGCTAAAAACCTGAGGTATGGATTTAGGAGTTCAATATGGATATTTTTTTCTTACAAAAATGCATCGATATCGCTACAGGAGGCCTTTGTTCACCTCATATAGCTATGTGAGGCAGTTTTTATTATGAAGTATGCACTTTATTGGACTTGTTTTTGACTGCTGAAGAGAAACACCCACCCATTGGCGTGATAGAAGTTACGAGTGCCAGGATAATTTTTTTTCTATAACTCAGATTGCATTTGTCTGAAAGAAGGACGTCATACACGCATAGAATGCCTGGAGGATGAGTAAATAATGGGCTAATTTTCATGTTTGGGTGAACTATCCCTTTAACAGTTCTTGTTCCTTTTTAAAGGTACTGTGGGGAGAGACGTAGACTTGTTATCCCTAGCACCACCAATTCCTTGGAAGTGAAGTTCCATTCAGATGAATCCTACACTGATAAGGGATTCAGGATCACTTACATGGCCTTTGACCCTGTAAACCGTACGCAAGACCAGAGTTTCACTATTGACTTTTGAGAGAATATGATCTTTTACTTCTCGTTTGTGTTGAGTCCTGGCTGTCTTCCTGTTTTTACCCTCATGCATTTCATCTCCAGCTTGCCCCGGTCAGTTTGCGTGCACCTCAGGCTTCTGCATCAAAAAAGAGCAACGCTGTGACGGGTGGAATGACTGCGAAGACATGAGTGATGAGAAAAACTGCCGTAAGTCTCGTCCCTGTCAGGATTTTGTCAAATTTAATTTAAACCTTTGAATTGAATTAGCCCTGTCCAACAGGACCCTGATGCGGAGTGACAGGAAGATGAATTTACAGAATTGCAATTCAAACACAGTTGAGGGGTTCGTAAAATTCACTCAAAATGAATATAAATTTTGAGTGAATTAAATATGGGATCAGTAAGATATTTTTTTTTTTTTTTTTTTTTTTTTTTAAGGAAGTCTCTTATGCTTATTAAAGTTAAAATTTTTTATATATTATATTATATTATATTTTTCTCGAACCTGTGATACTTTTTTAGGATTCTTTAAATGAAAAGTAAAAAAAAAAACATTTATTAAAAATAGAAATTCTAACAATATAAGTCGTTACTTTCACTTTTTTATCAATTTAACACATCCTTGCTGAATAAAAATATACATTTCTTTTAAACAAATAAAGAAAGAAAAACATGACTGACCCCCAACTTTGAACAGTAGAGTATATTGTTAGAAAATATTTCTATTTTTTAATCAATGCTGTTCTTTCTAATGTTTTATTTATCAAAAATAAATAAATAAGCAACTGTTTCCAACATTGATAATAAATTAGCATATTAGAATGATTTCTGAAGGGTCATCTTATACTTAAGACAGGAATAATGATGCAAAAAATTTAGCTTTGCATCACAAGAATAAATTCTATTCGGTTCAATTCTATAAAGTTCATTCAAATAGAAAACCGCTATTTTAAATTGCAATATTTCAAAATATTACTCCTTTTCTGTATTTTTAATCAAATAAATCCAGCCTTCTTGAGCAGAAAAGATGACTTCTGTTAAACTATGGTTTCTGGAAATAGTTAACATGTTATATGAAAGCATGCTTATGGTTAATTCAAAAGCAAATGTAAATTTTACTTCCTCAACTTCAGATTTGAATGGTAATTTTGCTTCCTGTCTGCTACCTAACAAATAGCCAGTGAACGTGCTTGGAAATTTGTATTTGAAATATCTTTTGATTAATGTGTTTACAGAGTACTAATATCTGACAAATTTAGACATAAAATTTGTGTTGACACATTATTCACTTGAATATGTTTTGTATTTCAGGCTGTGATGACGAACAGTTCACGTGCAATAATGGTCTGTGTAGGCCTCAGTTCTTTGTGTGTGACAGAGTGAACGACTGTGGTGACAATAGTGATGAGGAACATTGTGGTGAGTTTCTCCTATTGTGTTTTAATCATATTTATTTATATGAGCATTTAGCTTTCAGGAAGTTAATTCAAATGAAACGCAATACATTTAATGACACACAAAGTCCTAGCAGAAAAAGCATTGGCATGTGTTTTATCTCCAAAATGTGGGACTTCAGTGAAGACACATGACCAGCTGTTTCCTAGATTTCAAATAAACACTAACCTAAAATGAACTGTGGAGAAATTCAACATATTTAAGACTTGCTTCATTGTGGCATATGACAAAAAGCTCCTTTCATTTTTGCCCTTCAAGAATACTTGACAATGTTTCATTTTGTTGTTCCTCCTAGATTGTGGCAGAGCTGAGGGAAGGTGTGGGGATGGTGCCTGCATTCCACAAGAATTTATATGCGATGGGAAAAATGACTGTGCTGATGGCAGTGATGAGGTCTCCTGTGTAGCATGTGAGTGGATTTAACTTTTGACTTCCTGACCACACATCTGGTTTTCCATAGAGCTTGTTACCAGGTTAATCTTGTTTGTTTTGTAAGCTTTTTTTGCATTGAATACACCCATTAACAAAAGAGAAAGACTTTTGTCATGGCATCATAAGTCACTTGAAAGCTAAATTAAGTTAAATTAAATGAAATTAAATAAACTAAATGAAAATAAAATATATTAATTAAGTTGAATTACAATTTGCAATAAAATGAAATTTAAATATAGAATTAAATTTTTTTAATTCAATTTATTTTTTATATTTTAAATTAAATTAAATTGACTTAAAATAGAAAAAATAGAAAAATTTAAAATAAAAAAATTAAATTAAATTAAACAATTAAATTAAAATACAAAATAAATGAAAATATAAAAATAGAATTAAATGAAAATATTAAATGAAATTGAAATTTAATTAAAATTTAAAATAAATTAAATAGAAAATAAAAAATAGAAAATAATAAAATTAAATGAATTTGAATTAAAATTAAATAAAAATGTAAAATAAATTGTTCAATTAAATTATAAAATAAAATTCAAATATAAGTGTAATTAAATGATATTAAAATTAAATGAAATTAAAATATTAAATTGTTAAATTAAATTAAAATGTAAAATTAAACTAAATTAAGATATAAAATTAAAAAATAAATTAAATTATAAAATAAAATATAAATATAAAATTTAATTTAATAAAATAAATAAGACTAACGTTCAAAATTAAATTAAACAAATTAAATAAAAATAAAATTGTATGAAATTACATTGATTTAAAATATAAAATATGTTTTTTAATTAAATTAAAATATAAAATAAAATTAAACTAAATAAAATGAAAGTATATAAATCAAATGACAAAATTAAATCAAATCAAAATATAACATTAAATTAAACAAAAATATAACTGAAAATTAAATTAAAATATATAAAATAAAGATGAATCTAATAATTCTAACATATATGTAAAACATTTTGATGAATCGAAATTTGATTGAATTCTTTATTTATATATCAGTGGAGAATGTGCAAACTTGTTAAATAAAATCATTGTTACAAAAAAAAAAAAAAAGGTGGGAAAAAAAGAATGGTCTTAATAGACTTATTTTTTGTCCAAAACATAATATCCCTTTTTACTTTGAGGTAAACAAGGGTTTTGAGGTATAAGCAGGTCCTGAGTAATTCACAAAATCATAAAATATTAAACACATTATAGTGCTTTCTATTGTTGGGCTGGATGTTCATTTGTAATGAGATTTTGAGACTACCCTACATACCTGTAGTTTAGAGTCTCTAATGTCAACAAAGTTACATTAGGTAAAAATATTTAGAGGTGAAATATTTTCGAGATTTCAGATGTAAGCGGATGTTTTAAATGTTAATTCATTCAGACAGCTGTATTTGATACTTGATCATTTTGTATAAACATTTTCTGCTGTGAAGTGTTTCTTCACTTCGCAAATGTTAAACTGACAAACATTAATTTCTTTCACTGGATATTGAGTATTAATTAGCCCGATAATTAACCTGCTTTTAATATGCAAAATAGACACTTGTGAGCAATAGCTTCAACACTTGAGCTGAAATGCTGGTGAAACCACACATTTTCGCTTCATTCTACTATGTACCATTTACTTTAACGCCCACTCTTTCCATCTCAAAGTTGTTCATTGTTTTTGTGTCCTTCAGCAGCGATAAGTGACCTATGATCCCACAATCAATATGCCTGATCAATACGCTGGCTCTAGTATTGCCATGAACGAGGCATAGTTCTTTGGTGATGAAAAGAAGCTGTGCTTTATGTTTTATTCCCCTTGTTTACTTCAAGTTTTACTTTCTCCATACTCTCTTCTTCTCTTAGCGGCTGGTGTCTGCAATGATTTCTCCTTCAAGTGTAAAAACAAGCAGTGTGTAAACAAAGTGAACGCAGAGTGCGATCGCGAAAACGACTGCTCAGATGGTTCGGATGAACAGGGATGTGGTAAGTCACGTTTTTGTGTATTTTTTGCTTTTTTGCAGTCTGTTGCATAGTAACTGGCCGGAAGGAACATTTTTGATTAAATTGCACATGTGCTGGTATTCAGAACAACAGCACTGTTGCTCATGTGATATTGCCTAAATGTATAATTCAACTGTAGTGCTCAGTTGGGTATTTTAGTTGTTTTATAATGATCTCAGATGTAGTTTATGTAATCGTAATTAGGAGTTAGAAGGATCTTTTATTATATTCCATTTTGCTGTTTGGAGTCTTTTATTTTCCACTCCAGTGTTGCATAATGTGAAGCTGCACTGATTCCAGATTTATCATTTATTTGTTATGAATGTACTTCAGATGAAGTACTTTTGTAAAGTATTTAATTTACTGGATTATTCATTGAATAAAAAGGCTTTGCCAGTTAATTTATAAATCACTATTAAAGGATAACTATTGCCAAAATGCAACCTGGGCTGTTTTTTTTTTTTTTTTTTTTTTTTTTTTTTTTTTACTGTAAACGAGACAAACATATATCTAAAAGAATAATTACGACAAACGAGCCGTTTTTGAGATTGACCGTGATTTAGTTTTGTGGTCAATGGTCGGTGAATGGGAATACTAGGGGCCTAAATTTGAGCGCATCAAAATCAATATTTTTACAACACTAAGAAGGCTCGACACACCATGAAACTTTGCTTGAAGTATCGCCTGGGTCTCTACTTTCTGTTTGTGTACACAGAGTTTACTAAAAAGAAAGTTTTTGAACAACTCACTTACACTGTTTGAGTTTCCGCTCGCGGCCGTCTTGCCAGTCAAGAGGTGTCGATCTCCGAATGCGAGGATGGATAGCTCCTAAAGCATATTTCCATATAAATGCACAGCTAATTCGTTGTTTTGTCTCAAGTGAAAAACAATATTAAACTTCTAGTTGTAAAAAGAGCCTCATATAAGCCTAATATTTCGTCCTATGGAGTCCATTTTTCCTGCGAGCGGAAACTCAAACAGTGAAAGTGAGTTGTTCAAAACCTTTCTTTTTAGTAAACTCTGTGTACACAAACAATGTTCTCAATGCTGGAGTTCATGTGTAGAGACCCAGGCGATACTTGGAGCAAAGTTTCATGGTGTGTCGAGCCTTCTTAGTGTTGTAAAAATATCGATTTTGATGCGCTCAAATGTATGCCCCTAGTATTCCCATTCACCGGCCACTGAAAACAAAACAAAATCACGGTCAATCTCAAAAACGGCTCGTTTGTCGTAATTATGCTTTTAGATATATGTTTGTCTCGTTTACAGTAAAAAACAAACAAAAAAAAAACAGCCCAGGTTGCATTTTGGCAATAGTTATCCTTTAATAGACATATAAATAAACAACTGTTGGCTGTAGTTTCCAGCAAAAATAACTATATTGTAATTAGGGATGCACAAATATTTTCTATTTCTAATAATCGATATTAGAAAATATTGGGTATTTAAACAGTGCCTTGCCAAATTATTCATGTTTTATGTTGCAGCCTTATGTTAAACTGCTTTAAATTACTTTTTCCACATCAAACTACACTCCATACACCATTATGACAAGGCCAAAAACAGAATTGTCACAACTTTGTAAATATATCACAAATAAAAAAACTGAAATAAGTACATTGCATAAGTATTCATACCCTTAACTATTTAGCTGAAGCACTTTTACAGCCTCATGTCTTTTTGGGTATGACGTGATACATTTTGCGCATCATCATTTGGCAATTATCTGCCATTCTTCTCCACACCACTTCACCTCTCAAGCTTTGTCTGCTTGGATGGGGGCAGACACACATTTTCAGGTTTTTCCAGAAATGTTTAATTGGGTTCAAGTCCAGGCTCTGGTTGGACCACTCAAGGACATTCACAGTGTTGTCTATAAGCCACTCTTCACTCTCCAAGTCAAAGGTTCTGAATGCTCTGGACTGGGTTTTCATTTAGACTATCTCAATATTTTGGTGCATTGAGCTTTTCTTCTACCCTGATGACTATCTCAGTCCCTGCTGCTGAAAAACAGCCCCACAGCATGAGGTTGCTACCAGCACACTTTATTTTTGGGATGTACTCTTCAGGTGATAAGCAGTGCCTGGTTTCCTTCAAACATGATGCTTAGAATTGAGGTTCATCAGACCAGAGAATCTTGTTTCTCACAACCCGAGGGTCCTTCAGGTGATTTTTGCAAATTCCAAGTGTGTTAATGTGTCTTCACTGAGGAGAGGGCTTACCACATTTTCATAAAGCCTAGATTGGTGAAATTGCAGTGATGTTTGTCCTTCTCTAGGTTTCTCCCATCTCTACATATGATCATTGAGCTCAACTAGAGTGACCATCAGGGTTCTTGGTCACCACTCTAACCAAAGCCCTTCTCCATTAATTGCTCCTTTTGGCCAAGAGGCCAACTTTTAAACTTCTTCCATTAAGGGTAACTGAGACGGATGCTTCTGTGAACCTTTTTTCTGAACTCTTCCCCAGATGTGTGGCTTGCAATGCAATCCTGTTTCTGAGCTCTACAGGATGTTTTTTTTTTTTCTTAGGGCTTGTTTTTTGCTCTAATATGCATTTTCAGCTGTTAGACCTTTTGATTAAGATCTTTCCAGATCTTTCCAATTCAATTATATTTGCCACAGGTTAACTCCACCCAAAGTGTAGTACCATCTACAAGCGATATGAATGCTCCTGAGCTAAATGTCAACTGTTCCAGATAAGGGTATGAATACTTATGCAATAGAATCATTTCAGTTTTTTATTTTCAATACATTTGCAAAGATGTTAAAAACCTGGTTTTTGCTTTGCCATTACGGCGTATGGAGTGTAGATTGATGTGGGGAAAAAATAATTTAAAGCAGTTTAACAGAAGAAAACACGAATACTTTCAGAAGGCACTGTATTAAGATACAGATCAACATCTTATAGTAATTTAAAGGCATAGCGATTATGCCAAAGATTTATCCCTGTCTTAAAGAGAGATTTTCACTTTAAAATGTGCAAATGGGCTGTTTTTTTTTTTTTAGTAATTTAAAGGAACATCAATTGGACAATAGCAAAAAAAAATACTTTAATTCTAAAGTAGTATAAATTTATACTATGTTGCATAATTAGAATTATATATAGCAAATACCGCACACTTCTAGTGTCTTTATTGTATAATCATTTGAAGATAATGAGCTTCCCAGTGTGTTTTCACAAGCTTTTGGTGTTTCAGTGAATTTAAAAACAATTGTAATTTCCCGAAGTTGCTGCATCATCAACAACGTGGTAATTAGTGTAAAAAATTTATATTAGAGCTCGAAGCCATTATGCTTTTTTTATGAAACCTTACATGACATTACTCTTCTTTTATAGGCCTCGGGGTTGCTAGTTTCTTTTTCCTTCCTCATTGCGTTTTTATCAGCCAGCTCGGTTCATTCCTCCATATATCTGCCTTGTTATGATTCCGCTCGAGTCCCGCTAAAGGCCGACGGTCCTGTGAGTCAGAGCAGATGTTACGAGAAACTTGCCGTCTTTCAGTGCAAACAGTTTTGCAGTTAGCTCTGTGATCTTATCCCTAGTGGTCTTGTTCAAGACCCCCATCACCTCTCATCTCAGCATCTCTTCCGTTTGTCTTCCTTGAAATCTTTGTGTTTGAACCATTTCTGCAATTTGGTTTCAGACTGTGGAGTCCGGCCATTCAAGCACAACCGTATTGTGGGTGGGCAGAACGCAGATGTGGGTGAATGGCCGTGGCAGGTCAGTTTACATTTCAAGACCAGCGGACACGTTTGCGGCGCCTCAATCATCTCCAACAAATGGCTGCTGTCCGCTGCCCACTGCTTCATCCAGCCTGATTCAGCGTGAGTCAGTTTATTGCATCTCTGTGTGGCTGCTTTTATTTTTCTCTGTTTAATTTAGCTGTAGCTGATGATCATTTATCACAGGCTTAAATTAGACAATTACTAAGTAGCTTTCTCCATTCGCTTTGTGCTCAAACAACCTCCAACATCAGCGCTCCCTGTTAGATCAAAGCTTGGGCTTGTGTTTATTTTCACTGGCCAGCAGGTGGAGCACAAGACATGCAATAAAATCATACTTTACCTTGATGAATTATTCCAACTTGTTTCAGAGACTGAAACACAAAAGCTGAATTGAAAGATAATTCACTCTCCTGAGCTATGGTTTCAGCATGAAATCAAAATCGACCCCATTTACTTTCTTAATAAACGTTTCTGGTCTTATTGTGAATGATACATTGGTGCACGAATGTTTGTGTTTTTAATCTTTCATCAAAATGTAATAAGTTGTTCCACCTCTGAAATGACTTTGCAATTGGCTGAAATCACCAAGCCCTCTTATTTTTCAGTCCCTCTTCATATAGATGTCCTATAAAGACAGTTTTTCGCAGTTTTCTCCATTGAATCTTCTGATTATCTGTCAAATTAGAGCTTTTGAAACAACTAACCCTCAAATCAACTTCCAACAGCTTTAAATGCTACATTTTATGTGACCCTGGACCACAAAACCAGTCATAAGAGTCAATTTTTTGAAATTGAGATTTATACATTTGAAAGCTGAATGAATAAGCTTTCCTTGTTTGGATGAGACAATATTTGGCTGAGATGCAACTATTTGAAAATCTGGAATCTGAGGGTGCAAAATTCCATAAAATCAAAATATTGAGAAAATCGCCCTTAAAGTTGTCCAAATGAAGTTCTTAGCAATGCATATTACTAATCAAAAATTAAGTTTTGATATATTTACAATAGGAAATTCACAAAATATCTTCATGGAACATGATCTTTAATGATCATAAAAGAAAAATCGATAATTTTGACCCATACAGTGTATTTGTGGTTATTGCTACAAATATACCCGTGCTACTTAAGACTGGTTTTGTAGTCCAGGGTCACATATAATTATCAGATTATTTGTACAACCTTTTGTTCATAACATCATTTGAAGGTGATAAGCTTCCCATTGAGTTTTACAAGGTTTTTTTTTTTATGTCTGAGTGAATTTGAAACATTTCTAACTCGTTCACATTTCCTCAGATTTCCTGTCCAAATAAAGATTTAAAATGTATTTGAATGCCATTTCATATTGACCTTTTAAAAGAACTAACCTCTAAAACAACAATGTGTACATTGTCTCTCCCAACAGCCTCAAATTAGATATTATATAAGGAAAATACAATTATCAGATTATTGGTATACTATTTTGGCAATAACACCCACCTCTAGTGTCTTTATTGTATATTCATTTGAAGATAATAAGCTCCTCAGTTTTCTGCATCATCACCAATGTGATAGTTCACATTCCCTCAGATTTTCTGTCGAATTACACGTTTTTAATGGTTTTGAGTGCCATTTCCTGTTGACCTTTTTAAAACATTTGATTTTAAAGGATTAGTTCCCTCCAGAATTAAAATTTCCTGATACAACACAGCCAAGATGTCCATGTCTTTCTTTCATTAGTTAAAAAGAAATTAAGGTTTTTGAGGAAAACGGTAGGATTTTTTTTTTCATATAGTTCAATGGGAGCCAAAGGGTGGGAGGTCCAACTTGTAGTTTCAATGCAGCTTCAAAGGGTTCTACACAATCCAAGCCAAGGAATTAACGGTTTTACGTAGCGAAACGGTCAGTCATTTTCTAAAAAAAGTCCAAATGTATATACTTTTTAACCACAAATGCACCACTTGCACTAGCTCTGCGTCCACAACTATGTGATGTAGGCAGAAGATTGAACAACGATAAAAATGAGATTTAGATGGAGTAATTTAGACCGTCAACCTGCTGATCCGCATTAAAGACTACTATATGGGGGAAAATCCTGGAATATCCTTATTTTCTTTTTGACTGAAGAAAGAATAATCATATTTAAAATGTATTTGAATGCCATTTCATATTGACCAACAATGTGATGAGTTCACATTTCCTCAAATTTGTATATTGTTTATAATGGTGTGCTATTTCATGTTAACATTTTAAAACATTTGATTTTAAACGATAAGTTTACTTTCGAATCAAAATTTCCTGATAATTTACTCGCCCCTTTGTCAGACAAGATTTTCATGTCTTACTTTCTTCAGTTAAAAAAGAAATGAAGGTTTTTGAAGAAAACAGTCCAGGATCTTTTCCATATAGTTCAATGGGAGCCAATGGGTGGAAGGTCCAATTTGTAGTTTCAATGCAGCTTCGAAGGCTTCTACACAATCCCAGCCAAGGAATTAAGGGTTTTACATAGCAAAGCAGTTGGTCATTTTCTAAAAAAAGTAAAAAATGTATACTTTTTAACCATAAATGCACCTTTTGCACTGGCAAAGAAAAGCACTGTAAGAAAAGTCAAACAACCTTTACAAAAAAAAGATTGAACAACAATAAAAATGAGATTGAGTTTTCGCTCTACCCTACCTTTTTGAACAGGAGTACCCAGATGAGAAACTAATCGCATGTGACCTTTCCCAACATGGTTACATAACCTTATTTATTATTTTTTTATTTCTTTTGCTTCGCTAGATATATGCCTTATTCCTCAGCTGGGATTGTGTAGAGCCCTTTGAAGCTGCATTAAAACTGCAATTTGGACCTTCAACCTGCTGACCCGCATTAAAGAAAAATCCTGGAATGTTTTCCTCAAAAACCTTATTTTCTTTTTGATTGAAGAAAGAATAATCAGATATAAAATGTATTTGAATGACATTTCATATCGACCTTTTGAGAGAAGATGTGTAGATTGTCTCTCCCAACAGCCTCAAATTAGATATTATATAAGCAAAATGCAATAATCAGATAATTGGTATAACATTTTGGTAATAACACCCACCTCTAGTGTCTTTATTGTATAGTCATTTGAAGATAAAAAGCTTCCCAGTGTGCTTTCATAAGCTTTTAGGGTTTGATTGAATTTAAAAACAATTGTTAAGTTGCTGCATCATCCACAATGTGATAGTTCAATGTGAGTTTCTGTCAAATTACATTTATAATGGTTTTGAGTGCCCTTACATATTGACCTTTTAAAACATTTGATTCTGAAGCATTAGTTTCCTCCAGAATTAAAATTATATGATAATATACTCACTCCTGTGTCGGCCAAGATTAAGAAATTAAGGTTTTTGAGGCAAACCATCTAGGATTTTTTCCATATAGTTCAATGGGAGCCAATGGGTGGAAGGTCCAATTTGCAGTTTCAAAAGGCTCTACACAATCCCAGCCAAGGAATTAAGGGTCTTACCTAGCGAAACGGTCAGCCATTTTCCAAAAAAAGTAAAAATGTATATGCTTTTTAACCACAAATGCATCTCTTGCACTAGGTCTGCGTCCACAACTACATGATGTAGGCAGAAGTACTGACCCAGTGTTTACAAATTGAACATGTAAGCAAAGTCAAACACCCTTTGCAAAAAAGATTGAACAACGATAAAAATGAGATGAGTTTTCGCCCTACCCTACCTTTTTGAACCAGAGTACACAGATGAACAACTAATCATGCGTGACCTTTCCAACGTGGTTACATAAAAAAAAAAAAAAAAAAATTTAAATACTTTTTAACCTTAAGAAAATGACAGATCGCTTCGGTAGATATATGCCTTATTCCTCAGCTGGGATTTCGTAGAGCCCTTTGAAGCTGCAATTTGGACCTTCAATCTGCTGATCCCCAATAAAGACCACTATATGGACCACTCAAAAACCTCATTTTCTTTTTGTCTGAAGAAAGAATTATCTGGAAATTAAAATTCAGGAGTGAACTGATCCTTTAAACAAGTAACCTCCAAAACAACATTGTGTCTATTGCCCACAGCTACAAAATGACATCCAGCTGGTCGACGTACAGTGGTCTGCGGGACCAAACCATTCAGGATAGTGTTCAACAGCGCTCTTTGAAAAACATCATCACCCACCCAAACTACGACCAAATGAGCTACGATTATGACATCTCACTGCTGGAACTGAGCAGTCCATTGAACTTCACCAACACGGTGCATCCCATCTGCCTTCCGGCGTCAACCCACGTCTTCTCGGCCGGTAGTTCCTGCTTTGTTACGGGCTGGGGCACGCTCCGAGAGGGAGGTGAGACAGCTTGTGTGCCTGAGGGCTGCCCTTTGCATTTGGAGTTTTTCTTTCCATGAGATACCTTTTGGAATTTCACCTCACAAGTTTGACATTTATCAATGTCTCATGTCTCAATGTCACTTTTCACACAAGTTTTGTGATAAGACTTTGTGGAAGCACAATGTTTCAAACACCCATAATTAGTAAGCATGCTCTTGGGTATTAGATTTGTCTCATAGGACTAATGTTTTATGTATGTGTTGTAGGAAGTGTTGCACAAATCCTGCAGAAAGCAGAAGTAAAGGTGATTAATGATACAGTATGCAACATGGTGACCGAAGGTCAGGTATCCTCTAGAATGATGTGTAGCGGCTACCTCACCGGAGGTGTGGACGCTTGTCAGGTAAAAACACTTCAACTTTTTTTTTTTTTTTTTAATGAAAACACTGAATCTAATATTTTCATTTTTTGTCCTGGGCCACTTGCAATGTATGTAGGAATAAATCAGATATGTGCTGATTTTTTTTTGCAAAGTAACTTGAGACTGCCAGGTCAAAATTCTTAATCTTGAAGTAAAATATTGTGACTAATTCTTATAATAATCCAAATAATAATACAATTAATCTCTCTTGCACATACCAAACACTACACATAAACCAAATCAGTGTTGGGGGTAACGGATTACAATTCATGTAATCAGATTACTTAGTAATTAGTAAGGGAATACATTATTTCTAAATTCACAAGAAAATAGTTACTTTTATAAGTAAGTATTTTCCCATTTATTCACCGACAGCTCTCCTGTCCCATTTTGAGAGACAGATTAGAGGCACTTCCTTCAGCCTGAGGCTTATTAATTTTATTTTTGATGTAAAAGGGCCTTTACAGTTGTCAAAAATATATTTTTGGGGTTTTCTGTTATTAAAAAATAAATAAACAAGCCCAGCCCTGGTGACAAAAAGTAACTCAGTAATGTAATGCATTAGTTTTCATAAAAAGTAACCAACACAATTATTTACTTTTAATGGAGCAACACAATATTGCCAATGCATTACTTTTAAAAGTAACTTTTCTCAACACTGGACCAAATTGCATATACAATCAGTTTACATAAACCTTGCAGAATCTGCAAAATGTTCATTGTTTTACCAAAATAAAAGGAGATCATACAAAAATCATGTTATTATTTTATTCAGTACTGACCTGAAAAAGATTTTTCACATAAAAGAGGTTTACATATAGTCCACAAGAGAAAATAATAGTTGAATTTATAAAAATGACCCTGTTCAAAAGTTTACATACTCTTCATTCTTAATACCAGGTTGTTACCTGAATGAGCCATGACTGTGTTTTATTTATTTGTATTTTTTGTTTAGCGTTCATGGTTCAGGTCCCACAAATTCTTTGGTTTTTCAGCATTTTTGTGTATTTGCACCCTTTCCAACAATGACTGTATGATTTTGAGATCCATGTTTTCACACTGAGGACAACTGAGGGACTCATAAGCAACTATTACAGAAGGTTCAAACGCTCACTGATGCTTCAGAAGGAAAAAAAAAACAAAGCGTTAAGAGCCGAGGGAGTGAAAACTTTTGAAACTGAAGATCAGGGTAAATTTAACTTATTTTGTCATCTGCGGAACAAGTACGTATCTTCTGTAGCTTTTGAAAGGCAGTACTAAAAGGAAAAAAAACATGATATTTAGGCAAAATAAGAAAAATGTACAAATCCTATTTCCGTTCAAAAGTTTACACCCCTGGTTCTTAATGCATTAAGAAGGTAAAAAGAACTGATTAACAACTATCACCAAACAAAAAAAAAACAGCTGTGGATCATTCAGGTAACAACACATTATTACAAATCAAGTGTACGCAAACATTTTGAACTGGGTCATTGTTATAACTTCAACTATTATTTTTAGCTTGTGGACTATATGTAAATGTCTTTTACGTGAAATATCTTATTCAGGTCAGTACTAAATAAATAAAAAAAACATGCATTTTGTATGATCCCTCTTATTTTGGTTAAATAATTAGCATTGGTGTATTTCATTAAAAAAGGTCCATTATCAATAGTGTAGCAATATATGAAAATTTGACATTAAATTTTGCTGTGTTCACACTTCAGCATGGACGGACTTGAACTTAATACGAAATTTGCCTAGAGAAATCTTTAACAGATTCCTAGTAAAATGACTCTTTTGACCACATTTCATCTGTAAAAATGTGTTGAACAGTAAATGTTGGGCTGTTATACCACTTTTTATTTAAAAGGCATTTAAAGGCTCAAAATTGTAACACCCCCCACTCAAACTGTGAGTTGTCTACAACATGTGCGAAATTACACATGTATTGAATGCTAATGAATTCAAGGTGGTTTAATAGCCATTTAGATGCATTGTCAAGCCCAGAGTCTTTTTCGTCCTGTTCTATTCATTCAGAAACACCTACAGTACAAATATGACATGAGCATAATGCCGTCAAAGTGTTCAGCTAATGTTGTTGTCTTCCTGCAGTGTGTGTACAGCCTCGTAGTGGAGAAGATTAATTATTCTACCTTGTTCCCTGATATTTAAATGAGCTGATTTCCATAATTTCTACTTCTATCTCACTTGTTATTCATCTTGCTTTCCTCTTCTGAACGCTCCGTGCGTCTCTCTTATTCTGGGTGTAATCTTCTTAGTGTGCTTTTCTCTGGCACAGGTTCCGGTCCTGGTCTTGTGTCTCCTTTCTATCTCCGCTATAGGAGCTCATAGATTTTGTGCACATTCTCTTTCTCCCTCTCTCTCTTTGTGCTCCATCCTTCTCACCCTCTGTAATATTCTTTCATTCATTTGGTTGTTTTGTCTTCCTCTCTCTCTCCTCTCACCTCCCAATTCAAATATGCTTTATTGCCACGTCTGTTTACATTGCAATATTGGCAAAGTAATTAAGAGCCGAATTGTTTTACACACAAAACAAATCATTCAGGAATAATAGTAATGGAATGAAATGACACAGTAAATAAGCAGCTTAAATTAGAGGTACAAAATAATAAATGATAAGTGATTACAATAATAATTAAACCGTTTGCGATTGCTTCGCACACCCTGCTTTTTTCCTTCCTGTTTTTCACCGAGGTTCTCATAAACATAATCATCACTTCATCTCCTCTTCAATTTCAAGCACTTTATTTGCATTTTATATACAATATTGCCAAAGCTTTAATACACACAATAAAAAACAGGAAAAATGAAATAAATAATCACAATATACAATAAAAATGACGTAAACATTCAGTGATGCATTAAAGAACATTCTCTAGAGTAGATCAACAGGCAACTCTTGAATACGGTGATCAAATATGTTTAGTTACATGAGTGTCCTCCATGCGTTTCATCGAGTTTTGAAAAATGCACAATGATATTTAAAGTTTTTTTCGTTCGCCTTCCACAGGGAGACTCGGGCGGTCCTCTTGTGTGTCGTTCCGATGTTGGCAAATGGTTCCAGGCTGGCATAGTGAGCTGGGGAGAAGGCTGCGCTCGACGGAACAAGCCTGGCGTCTACACGCGTGTCACCAAACTGCGGGAATGGATCCGTGAAGTCACAAACATATAGCGGAGCCTGGACCTGCAATCATATGACAACCAAAGCAGAAGAACACAAATGTTGAGTGCCGTGAATATTTAGTACAGTATGTGTGCCGCACTCACACAAGCAAAATACAGAAGAAAAAAAAAAAATCATTTGAATTGAACTTGCATATGTTTCAGACCACCTGGTCGTTTTCATAATGGCACTTTCATTCAGTATGACTGTTTGGTTGTTATGGCTTCTGAATGATGTTTTCCATAGCTGTATCAATCTAAAGTTGAGTTCAGCTTTAGTCAACCAAATAAAAAGGTTCATAAAATACATGCAGATACCACTATAATGAGAATATATATCAGTGTGATGTTCTGTTACACTCGTTTGCCAACTCTTTGTCACGCAGTTGCAGTTCCATTTGTCCATAACTGATTCCTTGAACACTTAAAAATCAGACTGTCTTATAATGAGACTGCCAGCACTTACGACCTGCTGGAAGTCATGTTATCTTTATGAATTATATCCTTTTTCTTCTGCTCAAAACTTGCCTTTGTTCTAAAGACTGGACTTTGTCTCTTTGAAACAATGACTTTTGTGTTTCAGGCTTTGGAGGTAGCTTCACTCCCTACATTTTTTCCCTTTAAGCGAAGGTCAAAAGCTACTTTGCAATCTAGAAATTTCTGTAAGCATCCCACTCAGGCTGACCTTCTTTTCTCACATCTGTGTGATCTCGGAACCTCGGTGCCAAAGCTCTGAAATGGAGGATTAGGTAAAAATAGGATATTTCCGTCATCCATTTGCCAATACAACCAAGGCCAGAATAGGTCACTCACTTCTGCTGCATGTTAAAGTTCCAGCCAATCAGTGTCAGCCAGGCAGGATGGTCTCTCCTTCAAAGAGGCCTGAATGTATCAAGGAATCTATACCGCTGGTTCCTCATAGACTTGGCAAGTTTCTTTCCCATGGAAAGTCCACTTGCTTAGTAAGATTTTCAGGCTTTGTAGTGAAGTGACTTAATTTCCCAGGAGATACAAGAGACGTTTGCTTTATTTTGAGAGATGTCAAGCAGTAGATGCTGTATTTGTATACTACAGAAGTTTTATAGAGCATCATAATGTGCAATTTGACCTATTGAGGGCTTGTTAGGCTTTTATTTTAAAATTGTGTAAATTTCAAATAACTTTAAATTGTTTTGAACTGCAATGATTATGTATGTCTTTAAGTGTCTGGGTGACTAAATGCTTTTTGTATTGTTGGTCTTTTCTGTTTTGTTGTTTTATATTTTAACACTATGTTTTAATGTATGCAAAGAGTATGTTTTCTTGACAATAAAATACATTATGGTTTTACATGACTTTATTTTAAGCTTTTTCCTCAAAATGCAAAATGTAGGAAAGAAAACCATTTCATCAGCTGGCCTTGGCATAAACCAACTTCAGCGTTGACTCCAACAATTATTTGCCCATAAATCAGGTCTCCTAACACCATATGAAACAAGAAAGCCTCAGATCTGCTCTTTTCAGTTGATAGGAGAAAGCCTGACTTTGTTACTAGATGTAAATGCATACTTGGTTTTGACCTTGCACCAATTAAAAAGCTGTAGGTTTAATTAAGCATTGCATTGCACTGCACTGTAACAGTTGTTTTAAATGCTTGACAGAGTATTGAACTTGGGCTAATTACATGCCAGATTTGACCTTGTGTGAGCTTTAGATTGGTGTTCAACCTTTTATTTCATCTCAAATCGATGTGTTAACAACTGTTGCACTCGAGCATGTTGCACATTAATACGGTATCTAGGCAACCGAATGTCACTATCACGTACTACCTAATGGAAAAATGTAATTATCATTGAAACAAGCATTGTGGTATACGAAATACATGATTGAAATCTAGCTAGCCGTTAGTTTAACAAAAAATTCCCGTTACAGTATCTTGTGTTTATTTAGGTACTGTCTGACACTGGCAGACATCTGCATCTTGCGTTGTAAATATTTTACATAAGTGACGCAAAAACCGCTTGGCAGCTGGCGCGCTTAGGTGAGTGGAAAACTTGTTTAGCGATCGTCTGTTGTTTGTGATTAATTTGACGTTTTAATCATGTAATCTAGAAATACATCAAATTTATTATCAACACGCTAATCATTTTGTCAATATATTTCTTATTTTCAGCTTCACAGGACAGCAGGTACTGCGACTGAGAATTTACCTCAGGTGAGAAACTACCTCAGAAAACCATGGCTGTATGAGATAACCCATAATGCACTGTGAGAGTCGCGCGCCGACTGAATTCCCGCGTCTCGACAGACGATGGCGCCCGCAGCTGAATCATCCATCTGTTCATTTTACAACGCGCTCGTCCACTGCGTAATGCAGCGTACAACACAGGTACAAATTTGTTGTAAATTGATTATTAAATTGTTTAACCAATGTTTATACATAAACTCCTTGACGTAGTTCAAGATAAATCCTTTAATCTTACTACTCGAACTGTCCGTTTTAAATGATTGTTAAACAGTAAGCAATATGCAAAAGCGACAGTCCTTCAGGTGCGCTTAGTGTCCGAATTCACTCACTCGTTTTCATTCACTCCTTCAAGTGAACTGTACTAGTGGACTAATGTAGGGAATAGCGAATAGGGTATAGGGGGCGATTTCGGATACAGCCCATTTACTTCGTGTCCAACGTTTGTCGGGAGATTAGGCAACTAAGTTGCCACCCGTCCCTTAAAATACGGAATCGTCCCGTATTTGAGAATGAAATTGCGCGTCCCGTTTTGAATCAATACGAGATGGGTTTTGTCCCGTATCTTTTATCATTTTTTTAAAGCAGCGTCTCATGCAAATCATCCCACACGCATTTTATGAAGGTGCCTCCTTTCCTACTTTTGATTGGGTAATACTTGATGTTATCGTTAGTTTGATTGGTCTTTTTAACTGTCCTGTGAGGAGGGCGGGTCTTTTAAGCAGAGTCTGCCAAGTCTAAAAATCATGGAAATAATGTGTGGAAGCTGCTAAATCATATAGGTAAGGACTTAGAAGGCTGCAATATTTTGACAAACTAAAGTTAATAGGTGGTAAAGATGCGTACAAGCAGTATTAATTAAGATAGTAGCCTAATATTTCACCTACCTAACTGGAAATGATAAGAACACAAATGTTGTCAAGATTCTTGCCATTGAAATCCCGGTTCAGTTCAGCCAACCACAAACGCATTTTGTTCCTCAGTTTTTCGCTCTCTTCTCCTTGCTTTGTTATAACTTTTAGCAGTCTATAGTAGTCCAAATGTTTTTCCCGGTCTGATCTATTAGTACAGCCCAAAACATGACAATAATTGACCATTTTAAGCAGCGATGATTACCTAAATATGTGTGTTTCGTTCGGTTCAGTTCGGTGGCATTGTTTACATTCAGTGCCGCCAATATGGCCGATTGATGACGCATCATGAAAACACTCTTTTTAAGGATAACGATAGTTTTAATTTTTAGTTATTAGGTTTGCACATTATGTATCTCTACCCATTTTTGTTGAATTGTTTTTTTTTTGGCACTGTTCGTTGTATGTGAGGGATGATGACAGCTGATGGAAACATGACCCCGAATTTACCAGAGTAGCCATCAGTTCATTTGTTTAATGCTGAGTACGTGTTTATGTCTTCCAACGCTCCCTGCGGTGAATCTCGGCATGACATGATGAAATCTGAGAATCTGGGTGACACGACAAGATAATGTTGTCACACAACACCCGCTCCGTCAGCGCAATATTTGGTTGCGTTGGGGGAGACGGCCTGTGCCTGCTATGTTTGATACGCAGACAGCGGGGAGGCTTGGGAATCTCATCCGTCTTTATTAAAAACCCTGCTGTCGCCGCGGGAATAAGAGAATCAACATAGGCATCACTGCTAATTTATGTATTCATCAACTCGGCAGCCCCGGTATTGTTTGTCCTCATTCCCTCATGACATTTGACAAGACCCAGCGATGTGTGCCAAACTCACTCCAGTCAGAGCAGATATTATTTGAAATGGTTTTATTTAAATATAAATATGTGTACAAAGTTACAAGCAACAATAGCTCATTTTTAGCAAAAAAAAATTATTTGAACATTATTAAAAAAAGAAACGGAAGGAAAAAGTCAATTAGTTGTGTAACACCTTTCACCTCTCCAAAACTGATAAGTAGCATGGGGGTAAAAACCATCGTGAACCAAATAAAGTCAACTCAAAGATATAGATATATGCATTATATAATATAAAGGTACTTTACAATAGAGCAGCTTACACGCTGTACATTAAGGCTTATATAAAATATAAAAATAAAGACAAGCAATGTTTTGTTTCACCTATCTTACAGTTCATTTTAACTTTTTTTAATCTTTCCAATTGGAGCCGACCATTCAGGCTCAAAGGAAAATGGCAGTATGGAAACCTCCAAATGCAGGTATCCAAGATCGAATTGACATAGGGTGCAGTAAGCGGTTTCTCACACAAGGAACAAACAGATGAGAAGAAATGCTGAATACGTTCACGTACACACATCATCTGCATGCAACAGACAGGAGTGAATTTCCCAACAATTTGTACAGTCATTGAAGTGGCTCTAAGTGGATATGGACAGTACTGCATTTAACTTGCTATTTCTTTTTCGCTTTTTTTTTTTCTTCTATGTAAACATGTCGGTGCTACCTGACGGTGTCAGCCATGTCAGCATGACATAACAGTCACCTTGGCACACTCTGTATTAAATAACATACAGTGGTCACGTAAGGAACATTACAAGATTATTACTGCACGCCGCAAAGCCGTGCTGTAATTTAGGTTTGCCGTACATGGCTTGACTTAAGAAACCGTGGTCCTGAAAAGGGCTCTACTCTGAACTCTGCAACAAATCCTTGAGAGTATAGCTTAAAAAGACCGCACCTCTAAATTTGCTTCTTTGGGGATTGGCCAATCTTGGTTCCATCAAACAGACAGAAATATACTTTATGGATTTTGTCCATAATTTAGTTTTTTTGTTTATCAAAGCATTCCAGTTTCCTGCACTGGTCCATTGAGGCTTTACATAAATACTCTCTTGCGAGCCCAACAGCAGTGCAGACTGCAGATAGAGCTTCTAAAGAAATATCTTAGGGTGAGCGCATGCGCTCTGCTTTCTTCTGCTCCCCTGCTTTGTGGATTGAACCTTGAGCCACTTTGTGTAGGCAAGACCTGTTGTCATTGATACACAAATGTGCTTACAATTCCATCAGCATGCCAACAAACACATTTTTTTTTTACTTTTTTTTTTTTTTTAAAGTTCATATCACTTTGATTGTTTTAGCGTAGTGAGTCCTCGTGCAAAGGTTAGTTCATGAGGACACCTTCCCTTCTCCACAGCACTGCTTTCCTTCTCCAAGATCTAGAAGGGTCAATGCTGGAGCCTTTTTAATGGAAATACAGTGCCATAGAGACAAATTGTTCAACATTTGATTTGGATGAAGAAAAACAGCTTGATGGTGACTTCCAAGCTTGAGTGGCACGTTGTAGTTCTTTCAAAAGACATCGATCCAACATTCACTTCAAAACAGCAATGAAGCTTTCCCGCCTCTTCATTCTCAGTTTACAGTTTGCTTAATCCTTTCTGAACCCTTTCAGAAGAAAGTCCTTGTGACGTTGATCATGCCAGACCCTCAGAGGGTCTTAAAGGGAGTCATCACACATGAGTCTGCATGCGTTGTTGCGAGGGCCGTCCGTAGTCAGACTGCTGTGATGACACCTGCGAGGATGCGTATGAGAATCGAGAGGAGCTGGACACCTTGCTGGCCTGGTCTGAATGCTCATACCCATCAACCTTCTCGTAGGAGGCGGGTTTGACGTAGCTTGTGAAGGCACGGCCATAGGTGGCGGGGAGGTAGGCTGAGCCTGCATAGAGTGGCTCCTGAGGGTAGATGGTGGGAGTTTGCTGTTGTTGCTGTGGTTGTTGTGATTGTTGTTGCTCATAGGTGGTGCGTGTGGCAGGGGTGGTGGCGTAACGCTGGGAGAAGTCATAAATCCGAGGCTGAGTGGAGTGCTGGCCGTATAAGGGGCTTGGCGAGGGAAGCTGGGATGGTGTGTAGACTGGCCGAGTGTTAGGGACAAATTCGGAGAAGCCAGTTCTTGTAATGTGGCGGTCCTCGTGAGCTCGCACATTGTAGTAGCCATTGGTGGGATCCTAGGAAGAACGAAAGAAGACATTGTCAGATAAATAACAAAATTTTGTACAGAATGAAATGCATGCTAATTATTTTAGTAAGGTACTAGCTAGATCAAGAATTGTAGGTTTTCTTGAACAGGATCCAAGCTTGTGGTGCAATACAAATATGATCTCAGCAAGTTAGTGTTGTTAAGTACAATAGTTTCCTCAAACCTTTGAAAACAACCTTTTGCTTTTATCAGATTAGCGATCCAAGTCATGCTTTGTGAAATGTAATACCTTGATATCTGATCTCTCATCATCCTCCTCTTCCAGCAGGTCGCTGTGCTCTGTGCGAGAAGTTCCTGGAGACTCACTGCTGTTGGGAGCCTGATAAGAGTACAGAGATTTGGGTTACAGACTGCTTGGTGGATATGGTATGTTAAATGTCATGCAATCACAATTAATATTGTCCCTAGCTGGTCTACTTGTGAACAAATTATCAGTTTTTTATAATAAATGACTTAAGTAGACTTTCTCTACATATTTTAGGCTTGATAGATAAACTCAACTTTTGCCTAACATTTAGTTTTCCTACTGAGTATCCCATTTCCCTCAGAAATCAGGTAATGTATTATAAAATTCCTTCCAGCATTTCTATCTATTAGGCCATTCTAAGTATTTCTTTCTTGTTTCAAGGGTGACTTACCATAGGCTCCTTCACATCCTCCTCATCGTCGTTGCCTCTTGCTGCGTTGTGGTCACTGTGCACGATTTGTACGCGGATGTCGCTCTTAGACAGGCGTGTGCCCTTTTTGCCTGGGTGAGGAAATAGCGCAGTGTATAGAGATTAATGAGGTGAACGGTGGGAAGATTTCCAGAGAGGTGAAAAGGTCAACACTGCTCCAGGCAAAGAGGTGGCCCCATAATTAACCTCTGTCTAGTTAGTTCGTTTGATTTCTACTGTATCATGTTTTTTGAGGAGAGAATAAGAACTCTCAGATAACATCTGACCTTTGACCTCACCTTTAGCAGTGTGGCGGCAGCAGATGGAAACCAGGGTAATGACACAAACGATGAAGACACAGCCTCCGCCCACCGATGCGCCGATGATGATTAACAAGGGGAGTGCCTCTGGAAGGGAAAAAGGGAATGTGACTGAGCTGGATTACATTTATTATTATATCTACCTCTTCCTATATCTACCTCTCCAGTTGCAGGTTATGCAGATCATCCAATTTCAGGCTGAAATATATCATATATTTAAAAAAAATTGGGTAAATGTCTTTGTGCAAAATATATGTTCTTTTTTCTTCAAAGTTTAGGGCTAAATTATGACCCAGGCTTGTTCTCGACATTTTTTGAGATGATTTAATTTTATATTATCAAAAGGTATGTTGGATCTCCAGCTGATTGAAGAAAAGCTTGCTGCTTGTCAAACGCGTTCTACAACAAAGCTCTTTTTCTGAGCCACGTCCACACTCGAGTGCAACATATAGAAATTCATCTAGTGTGATCCACAGTGGCATCACAGGACCAGGCTATTGTCTCTAATCTCTGGTGGAAGAGGGGTAACCAGGCCTGACATGCAGCGAGGCAGCCGACAGTAATCTAATTAGAGATTCCAGGAGATAGCACTGTCTGCCTCTCCAGAGACTTGGCTCTGCTGCCTTGATGCAAATTGCTGGCGAAGACCTTATTTTTGGTGTCTCCCAGTACAAAGGCTCAAGCCGTCTACCACGCTCTTAGTCTTATTTAAGCAAATTTAAGCCGGTGCACTATGCATACAAAATGAAACGGTCAGTGAAGCGTCACATACCCATGCCGTACATTAGGTCTTGATTTAATTCATTCAGGCTCAAAATCTATATCTTTGTTATGGAACGAATGTATTCATTAAGTGGACCATCTCCTGATTAAATGATATTGATTTGGTGGTGTATAATTAAGATAAGCACAGGGTTGCAGGGTGTTTTGAGATGCGATTCCTGCATAGAGCTGACTCAAACTGGATTACAGCTCGTCATGACTAATCTAAGATAAAAGGCACCAACTCTAAGGTGGACGAACGCTACAACTTACTGTCAGTGTTTTAAAATCAACCATCCTTCAATAATTAAAGCGACGGTGCCAAAAGAGCTTGGCCCATCCACAAATCTAAAACTCCTGCCACTTTTCTCACTTTACTTTCAGTTACTTGCTTCTCACCCCTCAAATTCCCCAAACACTCACTGGTCTACATTACCAGTCGAAAGTATGGACACACTTGATTCTTGAGAAGTTTTTGATTTAGAGGTTTAACATAGTAAAAATGTGACCCTGGACTACAAAACCAGTCCTAAGGGTAAATTGTTGATCCTTATAAATAAGCTTTCCATTGATATACGGTTTATTAGGATAGGACAATATTTGGCTAAGATACAACTATTTGAAAATCTGAAATCTGAGGGTGCAAAAAAAAAAAAAAAAATCAAAATATTGAGAAAATCGCTTTTAAAGCTGTCCAAATTAAGTTCTTAGCAATGCATATTACTAATCAAAAAGTAAGTTTCGATATATTTACAGTGGGAAATTGACTAAATATCTTCATGGAACATGGTTTTGTGGTCCAGGGTCACAAATAAGGAATGAGGTGTGTCCAAACTTTTGACCAGTACTATATTGCATTCAAATAAAAGGATGTTTTACACAGGACAATCTTGCATGAGGACCCCATACCTTGCTCTTCAAGAGTGACCAGTGCCGTGCCTGTACCGAAGCGATTCCAAGCAGTGCAGTTGTATCGAAGCTGGAAATCTTGGGCCAGAGTCTCTGAGAGGATTAGCGAGGAGAGGACTCCTCGGTCACTGTGTACTGTCTGCACGGAAAAACGTCCCGAAGAACCGGATGACAAAATCGTTTCCCCAAATGTCCACACCTGAGGAGGAAGAGACAGCAAGGTGTAAATAACAGCAAGTTTTTATTTTTACATTTTAATGACAGTTGCAGTTTTGTTGATTTGATCATGAAAAGGCAAGAGAGATTCTTGATGTCAAATGCAAAGTTTGGAACTGCAAAGACAAATGTATTAAGTAAGTTGATAGGGTCGAATTTGATTCCAAGTTGACTCAAAATCTTGTTATATATTCAAGCATAGTCCAGCCAACACAGCAGAACAACTGAAGTGACATTTTAGCATAACAGAATTAGGACAAGCATGTAAAGATTTATAACCCCAGAAGTAGATGTTCAGTGTCATAAACTCAGTGTCAGATACTGGAATTTTTCTTGCGCTCTTCTAGACTGTCATGACGAGCTGGTTTACCAACAGTATTGTGTCTCGGCTTGTGAAAAAGAGCTTTGTGGAAAGCCGTGCGGGGAAGACAAGCAGCTCCTGTCTAGCAGCGGGTCAGTCTGAGATCTCAAAGCTACTCAGGGAGAGAGAACAAGCCATTGTTTCTTTACTTCACCTTTCTGGCAAAAAGGTGAAACAGCATGTCTGAGAAGTCCTCCCTTGACTGGCCTCAGGTGAAGAAATAACAGCCAACAACACCCTGAATCCCCACCTGTCACTGTTTCTAGGATCAGGAGGTTTTTTTCTGTCTCTGATTCCTTCTTTGCATCACTGCTTTCAGTTACCCTTGCTTAACTTCCATCTGTCTCAGTGCATCTCTATGCTTTACCCTTCTTCTCATAGTCTCTCCAACTTAGACCCTAATTATCCACTGAAAGGCCTTCCCACGTACGATGGGGTCACGGGAGGTCAGTGGTGCTATGCGCTAATTGCTTGCCGTTGAAGAGGAGCCTAGGGGGCCGGAGGTCTTCTCTCCAGACCCTGGCATTAGTGTGGTTCGCCTCTGCACGCTTGAGGGTGGAAAAGGTGAGATACAGGATCTGCCCTCTCATTGAGCACTCTCTAATAGGGGAATGGGGCTGTGTAGCTGTGCGTGTGTGTATTTGTGTGGGTGTCAGATATGGAAAGAGAGAGACAGGAGCAAGGAAAGTGAAGATCTTGTTGGAGGGAGAGGGGAAGGGAGCTTGAGCGTGTGATGTGCACACACCGAAAGCACCTGCTCAAGGGAAAGGCTCACAAACAAGCTTGTCAGGAATACGGCTACACTAAGCATCAGATACCTAGCAAAAACACACACACATACAGAAATAGGAGAATGTATACTTACAATCTTGTCAGGAGGAGGGCTGCTGCCCACTAGACACTCCAGCTTGCCCTTGGAATGCTTGACGGCCTGCTGCGTGGCCTCAGCCGTGATGATGGGAGGGCCTGAAGTGTTTGTGTGAAAGAGAGAAATGAAGAGAAATCGTACTGACTAAGGGTGCTAATGAAAGCAAAGAAGACACAGAGCTGATGTTCCTTGTGTACTCAAGACCAAGTGCATGAGTCATGCACATAAATAAGTAGCTCATCAATTAGGGAAGCAATTCACTGATTAACAAGAAAAAAAATTACAGCTTTTATTCCAAACCCTAGTAAGCTAACCAAAATCTGTGAACTCGTGTGGTTTTGAAACAGAATGTATCATGAGCCTTTAATTACCGTTGACAGTTAGAGTTACATCTCTCTCTGCCACACCAATCCGAGGCACGATGGCTTTGCAGGTGTACGTCCCCGAATCCTCTTGTGTAACTGCCTTCAGCTGAAGGGTGTTGCTATTGCTGAGCACCTGTTAAATAAAATGAACAAGAATAGCCTGGTCAGATCTGTTGCTACACCAAGACATTTCTTCACAGAAGTTATAAGAGATACAGGCATCAGGTAAGAGTTTGCCATGTCAATAATTTATACCTACAGATTAGCACTCAACAAATACAACTATTTCTACACTTTCTATCAAATGTCTGTATGACAGTATCTGTCCATACGTGTTTGTTATATTGATGTTTTTCACTTCCTGTTAAAGTCTTATCTTTCCAGCAAGTTGTGGAATGAAAATCATTACAGCATGTCAATATTTCCACAGGATGAAGATGGGAAGATTGTGTAGAGACAAAGTGAGTTTTTTGTTCCAGACAGATCAAGCTGTGGCCCTCAGAGATGGCTATTACCATTAGCGCCAGTCATCCATTTCGTTGCTTGTGGCTCACACAAGAGAAAGACCAATGCCACCAATACCAAGGGGAAAGCATTGACTCCGCCTGTAATTTCGTCTGCAGCAATCTTAATTACTGTCTAAAGCGCTCCAGCCTGGGTCCTCTGAGTCAACCCACTGCTCTAATTAAACCTACGACAATGGCAGTGCGGAATTTTCCGGAGTGTGAGCAGATACTTGTGCTCCTTCGCCTCTGGTGCACTGGTACACACGGCGCGGTCACTTGTTAGAAGCCATTGATCATTAGAGCACCCTCTTCCCCTTCCCCTCCCTCCCCCCTCTTGACGCCGCCAAACTGTGATTAATCCGTTTAGCACTCGCCTCGATTTTTCATTCGCCGGCACTCATCGAATTAGCCAATTAATCCATATCTTGTGGCGATGAAGTAAACGCTCTACTTGTGGATCAGATCGGCCCATACTCGGGAAGGGCAGGGTGGAGGGATGTAGTCATGGCAAAATTAACTGATTGCCTCATCAGAACCTTCTGGCTTTTCAGCCTTAGCCTCCCACTCTCTCACTCTCTCTCTCGATTTTTCCTTCCTCTCTCGCTTTTTGTTTGCTTTCTCAGGCTCTTTATGAAATCTGATTAAGCAGCAGCAGAGAAACACTTACAGCAGAATAGGCTGATGCATTTCACACATCTACTGGAGCTAAACTTTCATTTTAGGCTAGCAATCACTTTATCCATTTGCCAAACTCCTGTAAATGCGCCATAAACAGAAGTGCCATCCATTAACCATCCAGCTCTGTCCATTTTATCTATCCTGTACAGACGGGTTAAATTGGGATTTTGGAAGTGGTGGAAATCCGGTGTTGGTTCTGGTGCCATAGATGAGACATGGCATGAACTTGTTTAATGTAACTAACCTTTTTTGAGTAAATAAACATTAAATGCAGCTTCAATTGACATTTTATATACTTTTTAACCTTAAATGCTCGTCTTGTCTAGCTCTGTGTGAACTCTGTGTATTTCGCTTCAAGACAGTTAGAGTAGATCGAAAAACTCCCATCTAATTTTTTCCTCAAACTTCAAAATCATCCTACATCGCTGCAAGTGTTTACAAAGAGAACGTGCCTCAAGATCAAACGCCCTTTAGCCTACATAAAAAAGGTAAAACAGCGATGTAGAACGATTTTGAAGTTTGAGGAAAAAATGAGATGGGAGTTTTTCGATCTACCCTAACTTACTTGAACCAGATACACAGAGTACACACAGAGCTAGACAAGACGAGTATTTTAGGTTTAAAAGTAAATAAATTGTTTTTTTTAGAAAAATTGGTTTACTAGATAAGACCCTTCTTCCTCGGCTGGGATCGTTTTGAGCCCTTTGAAGCTGCAAGCACACAGGCACCATAGAAGTCCACTACTTATTTTTTTCCTCAAAAAAACTAATTTCTTTATGAAGACTTTGAAAGAATGAACATCTTGGATGACAAGGGGGTGAGGAAATTATCTGTAATTTTTTGTTCTGGAAGTGAACTTCTTTAATGGAGATCAATGGAATCAAATATAAATTTCCCACTTCAACCAAATCTTTCCATACCCTAATAAAAATCTATATTCATATAGAACTCATAGAGTGATTAAAATAGGATTGCTGTGGCAGTTGTCGAACAGATGGTGTGCCATATTTAGGAAAAGAGAAGAGGTCACCATACCACACTGGAGCCTTGTTTAGTCCAGGCCAGAGTGAGGGGAGGGTTGCCCGTCCATGAGCAAGTAAAAGCAGCATCCATCCCTATGTCCACTATCTGGGGTTTCGGTTCTGTCAGCAATCTGGGACCAACTAAAAATAAAACATAGTACATTTCTGTAAAATACGTCTTTGTATCCACCAAACAAAATCCATTGCAATGTTCTCATCTGCAGCCTTATTAAGGGAAAATACAAGTAAGAATAGAGTACAAGTAGGAAATAAATGTCAGTCCAAGGAGTGCTTCTAGGAGGTACGTATGGCTCTATATGTGTATTGTTTACTTCTTACTTGTATATGAACAACTTTCATGCAGTGCCACATTTACATTATGTAAGAGACTGCTGTTAGACTGTGCTGAATGAAAATGTATCTTATTTAACAGACTCTGCACATCTGAATCTGAATGGAGACCAAAATACATGGCCACAACTAAAAAATGGTGAGTTAGAGCTGGTGTCATTTAACAAGCACTAGAGTATCCTCTTGATTTTAAGGACTTTTTAAATTTTCTTTCAGAAAAGTACTTACATTGAACATCCACCAAGGTGCTGACATTAGTACTTCCTACAGAGTTGGACACCTCGCAGGACACCGGGTCTGTGAAGTAAGAGTGGTCTACGGTCACCTCCAGACTGTCACCATTGGCCTCTGAGATAGGAACTCCACCTTTGCACCATCTGTTTGCAACATGAACATGAAAATGCATCCATTTATTAGATTCACTGGTACATTCTTTGTGATGTTTCACCCTTTACAATAACAACTATTATTAACACCAAACACTGGAGCAAACTGTGCACAAAGCATTTGATCTGTAATTTATATCCAATTTGGGATTTACTCTCAAACCTAAATCTGATGGAGTGGATAATCTGGGATTATGCATTGAGTCTGTTGTGATATTAGATTTGCTTACCTGTAACCTGTGATCTCAGGGTTGGCAGAGGCAGAGCAGATGAACAACACTTTTGCTCCCTCCATCACCGTCTGAGGCTGAACAGAGAGAGTCACAGACGGAGGATCTGGAAGGAAACATGCAGGATTAGATTCACTGCAGCAATAGAGGCTTTACAAATCCTTCCCAATGACTTTACTGCCAAGCTCCAGGTGTGTAAATCTAAGTCACAATCCTTTTTAAAAATCCATTCCCCTGTCCAATTACACGTCTTTTTTACCATAAAAAAACCTTGCATATAAATAGACAATTGTAGAGTGCCATGCAAATATATTTAAACCAAGTCTCACATTTATTGAATCACTAATCTTACACTGAAATATCATTCTCTGTGGTATTTTTAATATGACAAAATTAATGTTTTCTTTATTTTAGGAAATATTTTAAATGCATTAAAACACACTCGTTTTCGAATATTCGTAATACAGAAAAAAACTCTATGTGCATAAATTAAATGAGAATCGCATAATCTGCATCACAGGAAAAAAAAAAAAAAAAAAATATATATATATATATATATATATATAAAAACTACTCACGCTGAACACTGATGGTAACCGAAGTTTGGCGACCTGCAGGAGCGGCAGGGTTTAGGACCCGGCAGGTGTAGGTACGTCCAGAATCGCTGTCCTCAGGCACCATGGGTAGCATGCTAACCGCTGTTTCTCTCTTTCCATCCTCCATCAAAGTCTGAAAAGACAGTGATACGGTGTGAAACCAGTTAAAAAACTGAGACAGTATCAGTGCTGGTGGAACAAATTGCTGTAGCTCTCTGAAAATAGAATGCCTCAATGAAATGTTCTGAAAATAATGTCAAAGGCAGCTCTTAACAAAACCCTCTGTAATTTCTGTTACGTGTGACACCGTTTGGATTTAAATAAGGAGAGACATTAGACAGACAACGCGGCTAGTAAAATGTTATTTCGCCCTAATGGTCGGTGTACTTGAGATACAGAACACACAGCTGTTTCTCTCATCTTGTTATCACTGTTAAAATCACACAGACATGATAATCCTAATCTAATTGTCCTATATTTCCTGATGCAAGTCCTAATTTAATAAAGAATTCCCATGATGCCCGTAATCCCATTTGAGCTCAAGTCTGTGCCAGCACCGTAGGCTGAGCATTGCAGAGAATTAAAGCCGCCATCAGTTTAGCGAGGCAGGTGAGCGGCTGTGTTTTACGACGCTGCCGGGACTGTTCTGCCGTTAGCACGTTTTCCCAAAGATCTGTCTATCAGCTCTTCCTGCCGCACATCATCTTCGAAATCTATTTATTGTGTGTGGGAAATCAATACGCCTAAGTGGGGAGAGGTGTACAGTCTAGGTGAATTGCTGCCCGCTGAATCTACAAGACAGCCTTAATGGAGGATCAGGTGCAGTTTTAGGTTTGGGGTGACTGGAGGGGGGAGGCACACAGTACTGTACTGGGGCAGGAGCATTATGGGAAGACAGTTCCCTGGAGAGCCTGGGGGCGAATCGATGGCAGGTCACACGCTTAACCTCCGACGCGCTGAAAGCATTTTTACGCTAGATCGAGTCACGACGCCGCCTGTCATCAGCCTTCCACTCACTGTCCTTTTCTTATTGCTCATCTGCTCTCTCTCACTGACTTGCCCCCCTCTGTCTACCTTTTTCACATTCTTTCACTTTGTTCTTTGTCTCTTCATGTGGCTTTCCATCTTGTTTTTTTCCAACTTAAATCAAAACAGCTTTGAGTTTTCCACCTCGCTCTTAAACAAGCTTCTCCCGTGTTCATTTTTCCCTCATCTACTTTCCGAGTTTCATCTGTCTTTCTTTCTCTCTCGCTTTCCTCGATTCACTGCTGGCTCTTGCCCCCTTAAACGTGTCGTTTAGTGTCGTTTAGCGTGGTCAGAGAGCATGACAAATGTGACACTTTCGCAGTTGCAGCCGGTTCACGCTCCACTGCACTTCCCATTGTGTTTCGGCATTGTTGTGGCTGATTTCCCCTCTCCTCTCCCACCCTTTCTCTCTTTTTTCCTCTCTCACTCCCTCTCTCCCTCTTTTGCTCTTTCTCTCTCAGCGGAAACTGTATCAAACGCTTATGCCTGTCTGAGCTTTGACATGCTCCAGTTATGCTCGAGTATTAGAGCAACAGCGAGAGTGAGAGAAAATAGAGGCACAAAAGGAGGCAGCTTGCAGTAGGGTGATGAGGATGAGACGTACAGAGATTGAATTCAAGAGAGTTTTCGCAACTTTGGGGGTGCACTGTGTGACAGAGCTAATGTGAAGGACAGGTAAGGGGCGAGACAGAGATCCTAAGTTGTAATAATGGATGTGTTCACAATCTCACCTTTGAGTAGATGGCATCGTGCATTATCTCTCCATCTCGGTACCAGGTAATCTCTGCGGCAGGTTTGGCTCCAGATGCCCGGCATGTCAGGTTATGAGAAGTATGAGCCTTTAGACGGACCACTGGTCCACCCTCAACTACAGGATCTGAAGGTGGCACTGAAAAAGAATGAAAAAGTCCATTTATTTTCAAGAATAAAAAACTTGAAGGCTACTTCATGTGGAAGTCTATATCATTTCCACCCAATTAGCTTGAAATGTATAGGTGTCCAACCACTATGGGAACCCACAAGCAGCTCTTTGAAGAAATTGTGATGATGGATTACTTAGATATTTGGGTCCAACCAACATTGTTTATAAACACTGCAATGTTGAGTATTGTGTCACAACTTATATGAGAGTATGTTTGCCTAGTCCTTGTACATGTACTTCATACATAAAGCCATACCCTTCCTGACTGCAGTGCGGAATCATTTAATTCTGCCGGTTTGACCTATACAGAACAAGCTGGTAAATGGACAGAGAGATTGAGAGAGATTGGCTCTCTGTGAAAAGAGGTTAAGACAGTACTCATGCCCTTTTAACATGGCTGAGATTTGCCATTATGAGTCTATTTACAGGCACTCCGCCGTGGGCCTGTTTCATCTGAATTACTGATTTGTTCATTTGTTTGCATGCCTGCGTGCAAGCCTTGGGAAAATAGTGTCTGCCACCTTTGATGAAGGTGTCCATCTCGCAGTACGCACAGGAACGCGCAAAAAAATCTTCCTGTGGTACACACTCTTCCGTCTGTCCTGTTCCTTTTCTCCGAACCAATTTCTGTTTTTGTATCAGAATTGTCAGAGGTCTTTTCGCTGGTCTTGCCCAGGCGCTAATGGAATCCGTGCACGAGGTGATTCTAATTTCCATGTGGATTCCCTCGACTGCACTCCTGCCGTTGACTTCTTTGACTCTGTTGGATTGCTTTGGTCTCATCCGGCTGCATTGATTTCCCCACATGCCCCTACATGCACGTACACACATGAACGCTCACATACACGTGCACGCACACACCTCATTCCCTGCACACGGGAGCTGGCATATTCGCTACGCTCCAGTCTGGAAATTCGAACAGTGCGCCAAACATCGGCAGTGTGCACAAAGGCTATTGTTGTAGCCCTACTTTTCTTTGGTGCGTCTGTGTGGCTGTGCCAACTTTGTTCAATTAGAGGCAGAATTCTTTTTATTGTGCAGTAACAAACTTGGCCTTTCTCGCTCTGATAGCGCTAACTCTTTAACGTCCCATATTTTTAGCTCTTGATATGCTCACGCTGCAGGGGGAAATCTGTGTTTCTCAGCTACCATAAAACACTGCTGTGTCCAAGTTGGGCCACCAGGTGTCAGCAATGTAGCACTGTGCTGAAATCCCCAGTGATCATTCCCCCCTCCTCAGTCTTACCCCCCCCCCCCACCCCCCACCCCAACCCCTGTCGCTAAATGCCGGAGAATATGTAGATCAATCACATTGCGTTAATGTAAAAGCAGCCCTGCGGTTGATGAATTCCGTGAGTCACTGTAGAATGTGCTAACTGTGCAGACTTTGACTTTTAACCATTCACGCAAGTCATTTGTGACTGCTGCAATCACATTTCCTTGGCCCTTCACCGTGTTAAGTGTCAGAAGGCTATAGAGAGAGGGGGGGGGAACAGTGAGGTGGGGGTTGGATATGTTCCTCAGTGTTTCTGTCGACTCGGTTTCGCCCGGTTTGAAAAAACAAGTTCTGTTGTGGCATGATTTAAAATTGTGAATAACTAATGAAGGCTTGACTTATGATTGCATGGGGGTGGGATCTCCGAAGTGTTTTATGCGGAGCAGAGAAATTTGCAGTGTTACGCATTTGAGGCAGTATTTTAAATACTGTTAATGAAATTGGGGACTATGAGGAATGCTCTATTCCCCCTGCTTTTAATCAGCTGCAGGATAGTTATATCGCAGTGGTTTCTTCTCGCTCTCAATCACACTCACTCACTTATATCACACACACACACACACACACACACACACACACACACATAGTTCTTACCCAGCACCGTCAGTTTGGCTCTGTGTGATCGCAGCCCAGCCTGCGTGGCTTGACACTCGTAGACCGCATCATCGCCTAGCTCAGCTGAATCGATCACCAAGCTGTGCTCTCCTGATAGCGGGTCTCCCATCAGAGAGTAACGTACCCAACCTGATCCACACAAAAATCACTGTTAGAGATATAGACACACATATTGCCATCACAGATAGGGCTAGTTTTGAGACCCTTTTCTATGTGAGGTGCCTCGCTCATGCAGCCAGCCAACAGAGACTGCCTTAACTGTCCAGGTTGTTGCCTTCAAAGCTGCTGGGGAAATCATTTTAAATGTCAATGCGTGACATGAGCGGTGATTGATTCTCCACCTCAGCCTGAGCAGACGGCTGAGATGATTAGACAAATTAAACGCTAGTTTGCATTAGCCGCGGTGTTTGTTTGCCTTCCCGTTTCTTCACTCAATACAGCCGAGGAAGTGAGGCAGTGACATTACTCAAACACACATCCGCTGCAGAGAAGGGATGCTGCCCTTTACCTGCCAATCTATGATTGGCTTTATCTTCCAGTTGTTAATTGGAAAGAAAAAGATGGAGATAAGAGAAGACTAAGCCTTGGTAAATGGACTTCAATAAGCATTGTGTACCTCCTGGGGGAACCGCATCATTTCTGCCTTGCTACTTGCTCTAAATTTGGTTGACATATAGGAAACTGGGTTTCAAGCTAATTACAAACCAGTGCACCATTTAGAAGCACCTTGAAAATTAATTACGTTGACTTAATTTTTTCCCCTTTCAACTCGATTTTCAAAACTGACTCAGTGTTTAAATAGAATGACTCTTAACTTCACTCAGACAATTTTTCCTTGTTTGTTTGGGCCTCGAACAGTTCTTACCGGGTAGGTCACGTTCACCACCTAGCGCCAAGCCATCTTTGGTCCACTGCACCATTCCCCGGTATCCCACAATCACACAGGGCAAGGTTACTGGTAGGCCGGCAACCACTACTTGGTCCTGGGGCTGCTGGGAAAAGTAGGCTGCTTGAGACACTGCAGAAGGAAGACACACACACAAAATATATTAATATTTTGGTTGTTGTTTGATATTGTGAAGCAAATATTTATAATATGATCGCCCCCAGATGGCTGGTCTGAGTATAGATCATAAACCCTGCCCTCTCCATGTAATCTATTGGGACGTGAGACAATCTAAACAATTTTCAAAAGATGGTTTTTCGTCATTTTATGTAGTTCTTATCATGCTGATATATGTTGAAGTGTTTGTTTTTGCATTTAGTTAGTTTGCATTAAGTTTGTTATTTGAAGCTATAAAAATGGGGTGTGGTTTCATGATTGTGATCTTGCGATTGAGTATGTGGGAGTTTGGGTGGAGCTTCGATACCGCGGCTTCACCTCACGGCCACTACTGCGCAGACTCAGGTTTCAAATGACGCAAGATGACAGCAGCCATAATGAGATGCTTTGGCTTCACTTTCCTATAGTGGAAGGAAGTGGAGATGCATGTGTCGTTGATCTTTTTTACAGTCTATGGTCTGCATGTGCACAGTCTGTGTGGACCCCGCTGATGATGAAATTTTCATCAAACATTGTAAAACTGAAGCATCCTTAAGGGCTTTTGACTTCATAACGTTGTTCAAATGCAATGACAGGCTTCAATCTACTATGTCCTTCTTTCAACAAATGATGAATGCATGCCCATAGCATTTATTCTGTTTTTCTTTAAAATGCAGAAGCACCACTTTTCTTTGTATCAGCCTGACTCTTTGAAGTGGACCGGTAACTAGTTGGATCACCATGGTAAACTGCAGCAAGACTCTCCCTTCCTGATGCTGAAGCCTATCTGTCATTTTGCTCTAACCAGTCCAGCTTTCAGGTCAGTGATTTTGTACAGGGAGAGAGATGTGAAAGCACAGAACACATTAGTGCGATAGTATATTAGCGCTGATTCAGCAAGAGCCATTCCAGCTCACATTCACCATCTCTCTGCAGCTGGTAATACTCTTCCAGATACACAATGAAACACAATTTTCCTTGCAATACCCATGCACTAGGACTCTAGGAACATATTACCCTTTTACACACTGATCTAAAACCACTTTGCCTACCCAACACACTCTTTTAAGTGAAGTTTCACGACTGGTCACACGCTGTGCTAGTTTTTTTTTTTTTTACCAAGACCAGCGAGTGACATTTCGCTAACTGATTGATGCAGAAAAGGCTTATGTTGCATCATCTTCCTATGTTGCACAGTCCACAACACATTTTACAACAGTTTGGTTTTCTGCACTTGGCAAGGGGTCTAGGCGTCAGCTGGTCATGACTTATTTAACTCTTTCCTATGCCCATATGGCAACCTGCATAGAATGACATGGAAAGCGATGTCCCGTTGAGCCAGAGAATCTGTTACCACTTCCCAGGGTGGGGGAAGTGGTATTTTTCAGTAAACTTGTATGTTAAACAATCAAAGGAGCTTTCAGCATCCCATGAGAGCCATCCGTCGCGGGCTGAGAAAGGCACCTGCCGCCTCACTGCCTTCTCTCTATGTTGGCTTTGCTGCCATCTTTCTTTCTCCTTTTTAAACACTTTTTGCTCAGTCTTTTCTGCCTGATTTGCATAGAAGCTCTCCGTTCTACTGAAAGATCGCAATAAATGCACCCAGACTAAACAACTAACAGCCTTCTCACGATCCCAATCACTTTTATGTACACACAAGGCCATCTTACACACATTTCTGTGTTTCTCCAAAAGAGCTTTATGATTGGATCTGGTGCATCATGAGCCCTATCCAAAGTAGAAAGATGGCAACCAGCCAGAAGTAACTAATCCATTCACATGAGATTTCAGAGAAAGTGGGGGGGGGGGAGGTTTAGAAGGGGAGGGCTGTTACTGGTTCTTCAAAAAGAAATGGACCATCCCCCCATTTTTTCTGCCTTTCCTCCTCTTTCTTTGGCCTTGTATTTCTGTGTGGTTAAATAGGAGAATAGGGTGCCAGTGGTGGATAAAGAGGGATCTATTCAGCTGGTGCTAAACCCCTCTGAAACTTCTCACTTTGGGCCAGGGGTGTTTAAACAGACAGGGTAGGGGGCCCCACCCCAGGGGGGCCAGCAAGATGGTGAAAGGCGGGCAACATACGGTGGCCAGAAACGCACTATTGTCCTCTTGTCCCTTGGTTTTAATAGGCCTCTTCATTTCCAATCAATCCTGCTAAATGCAAGTTTAATAGCTTTTCAATAGCGGCTTTTCCCCCCCTGAGGGAGCCCAGGATTTTCTTTCTCCTCCATCCTCTCTCACTCGCTGTTGTTCTCACTCTCTCTCTCTCTCTCTCTCTCTCTCTCTCACTTCATCATTCTCACTGCATTTCTTTGAGCTGAAAAGGGGCTTCCGAGCTTGGCTGACAGAGTTTGGTCGAGACTCAATTATCCACTCCATCAAGGGGTGCAGCAAAGACCATCCACCCTCCTAACCTCCTACACAACCCCACACCAGTGTTCTCTCTTAGAAACATAAGCTTTCTTTCCCTCTGAGGCAAAGGCCAGTGCAGATTTCAGGTCTTTTCAAACTTGCTCTTTCTCCCACTTGTGCTGACAGTCCTCTTTTCTTCTCTTGAGGATGAACACAGCCAGACAGGAGAAGAAATAGAGAGTGGAGGGAGGCACTGCAATTAAATGGAAAATGGAACCTTCTAGTGGGCAGGCAAATTGGTATGTTAAAACACAACTGACAAATAGCCATTTTAAAATGTAAATGAAAATAATATTACTTACTAACACCCTCAGATCACCCAGCATCCCACGAGTGTCCCATTCCCTTGGGAACTCTTGCTGAGAGGAGGATACCAACGCTCAGAACTAGTTGTCTCTCTTTTAAAGAGCTACCTACCTTTCTTTTTCAGAAAGGAACACATGATCAAAAGAGCTAAATATGACTCCTCTGTCAAAAACAAAACTCTTTTTGACAACATTATTAGCGGCGGTATTTCTAAACCAAGCCTTTAACCGTATGTTTATATAGCATCGTTCTTTTTTGTACAGTCCTGCCATCCCCGGAGCTCCACTTTTATGAGATATTGAGTCTTTTTACAGATACTGTAATTGTGTTGTGCTTCTGGGATTCTCCTTTTTGCATCAGGTACTGGATGAACATCGATTGCAATTAAAGAATCTTGCCCCAGCATCTAAATGTTTACGAGCTGTGATAATTCATCAGGATGAGCCGATGTTTAAGGGCTTTTGTACATTCGATAGTTCCTCTTTAGACCCCTCACCGAGTTGCGCCTCTGTGCATGTCTTTAATCACTCTCTCTCACACACGCAAGACATTCACAGCTTGCATTCGGGCCCATTTACAAGTTACACACCCGTATCAATGTACGCACCAGGCCGTATGAGCAAAACCAAAAGCATCTTTATTTCCCTTGCAATGCATGTAGGCATTCACACACACAAACCCACGTATACAGCGAAACGAGTTCACACCACAGGAGTGATTCAACGCTCTCCAAATCTCGCTCCAAGAGAAGCTCAACAAAATATCACGTCTGGTTAATGAGTCATTTCAAATTGGAATAATTCCTCCTTGCTGAATTAGCCAATTCTTTAACGGCATGTTAGCGGCTTAATTACATGATTTCATTCCTGACAGAGAAGAGAAGGATGAAAAAAGAACGAATAAAAACAAGGTGGTGTTGAGATGAAGAAGAGCAATGGTGGGAGAGAATTATGTTTTTTTTTTTTTTTGATAAGGTAGACTCTTTTGAGGTTTCCTAAGCCTCCCCTGCCCTAAAGAAAAGAACTGATTAAAAAAAACTGATTTAACATTAACAAAAGTTCATAATCGGTAAGGCAAAATGAATCTAAAATGTAAAACAGTATAATAAATATTGTACTTACATAACGAGCAGGTCAGACAAAAGGCTGTCTGGCTCATGCAATGTCATTACAAGGTACCATAACAAATAAAGAGGTGCGTGGGATAAGACAGAGAAAGCCGTCTCTAAAACCGACGTTGTGATTTGCTCCACAGTGTGTGGCATCTGCGTGCGCCTGTGTGTTTACGTGTTCCCCCTTCCCCTAGTAACAAGGTCACAACACACTTGGCCTGATACACTTTAATCCGGATTTTTTCAAAATGGAATATCATTTCACGGCACTGGATGGAAGCAGAGAGGAGTGTGTGTTCATGTGGTGGCGTAAATAGGGCAGGCGTGCTGTGGGGATTGCGGCTCACATTTAGTTGCTACTTTGACACAGTGACTTTGTCTTTTTTTGTCACACGTTAAGTGCAGCTGCAGCTGGGCCTGACTTGAGCATGACATATTAAAGAGCTTTGCTTTTTTCTCTCACTCTCCCCTACTTTCTCCAGGCTGTTTTTAGAGCCCAGGATGCGTCTGAAGAGAGAGCCGTGCACTCTGCCTCACTGGGACGAACGGACGAACAGATGTTAGCAATGATCCCTCTCTGGTCTACCATCGCTAGAGACAGCAGGGAGTCTTGATGGTATTAGCGAAAGTCTATGTTTGTGTGTGTGGCACTTGGTTTCGCCCCTGGCGCAGTTGCAGATAAATCAGAATATTTATCCCATGTCAAGCCATATTTAGCCCTCGCTCAACCTCTTCACTGTTTGTTCTGACAACTCTGATTATAAACAGTGAAGATGTTGCAGGAGAGTTATACAGCTCACATGGATTCATGATCATGCTAAAATCTATGTAGAAAGACTCAACAGACTTGCATCATTTCATTGTTTGACTGCTTGAACAAATGCAAGCGACACGCATTTGAATGCAGATAAAGTCACCTCTCAATCAAATTCATTCCACCATTCCCTGTCCCATAATAATAGAAAAGCCCAAATCACTGAATTGTTCAATTCACCCTTTTCGTAGCCCGCTCTTCTATTAAGTTCAATCAGCACCTTGAGCATTGTGCTCAAGACTCGTCTAGAGGAGAGATAGGAATACGAGAGAAAGAAGGGTAAAGGGGTGGATGAGTGCAGTGCAAAAAGAGAAAACTAGTGTGAAAAGTAACTTGCTGGAAATAAACAGGGCTGGCTAAAAGCGATCCATTGTGCCTGCTTCAGATAAGGCCACTAAACCCAAGCTGGAAAGAGCTGAGCTCCATTCTGCGCCATGGAATTATCCTTTTGTTTGGTGTGGGTAGACTCTATTGTTTCGCTCTCATTGTGGAGGGCGAGTGTGTGTTTGTGTGTGAAATAGTTTAAGCACATGTGAAGATGTGTTATACCAAAGTCTTGGTAACATTCTCTAGCCTGCATTTGTAAAGTCTGCCTTGTAAACATAGCCGTCTCGTCTACCTAATGTCCAAACAAACTGAGCCGAGGGCCACTGGTATTTGCTTCTGCAGTTTCAGAAGCTGCCACATTTCATTTCTTTCTTCTCTCCCTCGTTCCCGCTTTTCCCGTTTGCCCGGTCTCATCTTCTGCACCTTATCTCCTGCCTCACATTCCAGTCGCATCTTTCTCCCCTTTCTTTCTCACTTTCAGTGTTGTTTTGTGTCTAAATTGCAGCCTAACAGCTTTTTAAGAGCTGTTTGCAGGGGTTTAATCCTCCTAGCCTCTTATTCAGTCGGCAGCCTATTGTAAGCATCCTGGCACGGTGCGAGACCCTTTTCAGAACGGTCCATCCATCACACCTTCTTCCTCTGTCCTTCCCTTTCTTCTTCTAGCCCCTCCAATCCCTTTAGTAAACCCCACTTTTTCTTTCCCCTCCATCCCTCTCTCTTTTCTCCTGTCAGCCTGGCCTGATCCCCGGCATCAATGCTGAGCAGGGCCCTTTTCACAGTTACATAAGGTGTGACAAATTGTTGATTTGCCTTCTCCATGCCTGTTTCTGCTCCTCTCTCCGCATTCCAGACACCCTGTCCCTCGCTTGCACCCTCCCTATCCCTGTTCTTTCTCTATTTATCGGCATGAAAATTGCAGGGGTTCAAGTCAGCCTGTCGACAGAGAGAGTGAAACGGGGATGATGGGGGGTCCGCGGCGGCAAGAAAAAAACAGAGAATAGTACATAAGAGCTTCCAGCAGGGGTGGAGAAGGGAAGAACAGGCTTCTGACAGATAGAGGGCTCAAACATGCCCAAGCTTTTGAGAGGGAACGAAGGAAATCTATAATCAAGCACCTCACCCTGCAGTTATTTCTCACTCTGTCTTATTCTCTTGTTAGTGGTGTTTGCTAAGGCAAGCATTACTATTAGAGTTGCTCATAGTTAGGGTTAAGGATGTGAACAAACCACTAACCTTAAAAAGAACCCTGTTTATTAAGACTTGTATGGCTTAATATGTCATAAATTATGTCTCTTACTGAAATATATAGTGGAAAATCCACAAAAGATTTACGTTATCTAAATCATTTTATACATAATTTGGATTATGGGGTCGCCATTATTGCGATGACATTAAATGGTTGCACTATTTTTACCGCAACACAACTCGGAAAATAAAAGACTGATACGATGCCACATTGTGTAGCTTTTAGTTTTAATTTTTTCCAGTCAAAGAGCAACAAGAGAAACATTGTAAGGGTTCACTGCTTTCCTGAGCGATAAGAAGAGGAGAAAAGAATAGGAAGATGCCTGTGGATGAATAAAACTTCCTAAAGACCCACGTCTTTGTTCTCTCCACTTCAGCCCTGATGCATAAAAAGGCTTTTAGCAGACCACAGCTACTGAAATAGCTTATAAACAGCAGAGACAAGAAACGCTAGATGCCATTCTGGCAGGATGTAAACATGTTGATGCTTGTCATGATGTTGTGGCCACTGAAGGAGTTTCTCAGCGTGGATTACTCAATATCCAGGGGCGTTTAGACTCCTTGTGAAAAAAAAATGATGGTACGGCATTTGGTTTAAGCCTGTGCTTCTATCCATAACCACATGTACACTCTTTCAGTAGCTGTGGTTATAGTATCAGTGTTCTACTCAGTTGTGCGCCAGTAGCTCATAGAGTGCAACCATTTCACATCATTGAAATAATGGCGCCCCCCATAGTCCAAAACATGTATAAAACAATATGGCAACAACAATATTGTACTAAATATTGTACTAAATATTTCAGTAAGAGACATTAATTATGCTATATTAAGCCATACAAGTCTTAATACCCGGGGTTCCCTTTAAGTATTCAACTGACTATGGACATATTTGCATATTATATTTGCATTTGTTCACTTTGAAGATGATTTTATTCAAAGCGATGTGTAACCCACAAATTATGTGGCTCAAATCAAGTGCTGTGGTATTGCTTTTCTAAATGATCAGACTTACAAGTTTTACTTGGGACTTGAGCCATCTAGAGACCTGGGTCAAAATAAGTAATCACCTAGAAACCATACAGACCAACCACCCAAAATACTCTAGCAACCACCGAGACTACATTAGCAAGCTTGCAACGTCCTAGCATTGTGGCAGCAAGTTTTAATCTTGGCCTGACAACAGCGAGAAACAATGACCACATCTTCAGATCCCGTTGACTGCACCAGGTCAAATAAGAAAGGCGATAGATAAATCCCGAAATGAGAATGGTACCAAAATACACGTCTATGTATGTGTGTGTGGTGCTTAGGTCCTCTGCTTGCAGCAGAGGCTGTGTCTGTCATGCACTCCTCTCTGCTGTGCCACGTCTCTGGTGAGCGTCAGAACTTTTCCAAGTGTCATTATTCCAGCGTTCCCATTCTCACTCTCCCACTTCAGAGTCTAAGAACTCCTCAACTCGCAGACGGAAAGCTCTCCGCAAGGAACACAAAGAGGCTGGGAAGAAAAAAAAAACTAGAGAGGGAAGGAAGAGGGGGAGGATGAGATTGTCTCTACACATCAGCCAACTGTCTTGACAAGATGTTGATTGAGCCAGCCTTGTCATTTCATTCCTGCAGGTCTCCTGGTATTTTCTGGAGACGGTTATTGCTGCTGCTCTCCCTTCTCTCACTCTACTTTATCTACTTTCAGTGCCGCCGTTCTCTAATTCTCTCTCTCCTACAGCATGCACCGATCTCTCTTTGTCTCTCTCTTGCTTGTTCTCTGTTGCTTAGTGTACAGTATGATCTAAGATCTAGTATGCTTTTAAATCATTAGCGCTGCGCGGTCTTTGCATAAATGTGTGGGTTGCTGTATGCACCAACGCCCTCACAATGATGGAAACATCTACAGTCGCTCCGCCTCTGATGGGCCTCATTCACTGCGAGGAAGACAGTAAAGACAAATTAATAAATAAATAAACAGCACTTTTATATGCAGTCTCCTTTCATTCCTTTGGCTGTGAAGTCGGGGTAAACAACACTGAGAAAAAGCAACACTGTAAATATGGCAAGATGATTAAAAATCCATAAAGTCATTGAAAAGATCACATTTAAACGCGCCCCCCTATTTCGCCTTTGTTGATCTCTCTGCCCTGCGCTCACTTTCAAAAAGCAAATGAAATGAAAACAAAGAAATCTAGCACTTATACTAAGCTATTGGGATGCTCGGCTCAATGCCCTGGGGTGTCAATTAATTTAGTCTGGGGATTTGTGGCCTACACTTCCTAATTGAGCCCAGTGGAGGCCCCTGTGGCTCTCTGTGATAGGAGGAAGTGCGTTCCATAATTAATACGTTTTTTTTTTCCTCATACTGTCTTTATTATTATTATTTTTTAATGAGGAAGTGATGTTGTAAATGTATGCATCTCATTAGAGCAAAGAGGGCCATGCAGTTTATTGGTCTAAATGCAGAGAAGAAAGGGAAAATAGCTGTAACCATTGAAGTCTGTGCGTGCATGGCAGTATGTGTGTTGGAAAATAAAGAGAGATGGGTTCAAAGAATACCTTGTTAGGGTTGTTCAACGTGTGTGCTTTTTTTACCGCTTGGAGGTTAATGTGGCACTGGCAGTTCCATTGAAGCTTTCTCTAATTTGATGTCTTTTCCTTTCTCCTCGCAAGAGAGACTGGCCATGGCTGAGTGTTGTTTTTGAAGACCACCAGTTCGTTTGATGTACGAGAGATTTAATTTCTGTTCTATTACAGTTTCCCTTTAACTTCATTCTGCCTGTTTTGCTTTCTTTCTTGCGACACCTATGCAGTGGGGTCTTCTAAACGCATCACGTAACAGTATACAATTAAACAAACAGCTCCTTCATCTCTCTAGAGAGGGTGGCATCGGCTGAAACAATGAGCCGCCTCTTCGCCGGTGAAAGGCCTGACCCTCGCTCACGGACGGCCTTCAAAACCGCCGTGATTAATCGATGTCTGTGGTTTTCTCAGCCACCGCAGTCTACATTTCCTTCCTCTATCAAGTTAAGGTGGTAGGGGGTTGGGTAGTTTAATTAAAGACCAAACTTTCTTGTTCATCAGATTAGCCCAGACTCAAAGTGTTCTTTTAACATGACTGATGACTAAAACCCTCCAGAACACAAAATAACAGGTGGCGAAAGAGGATAGAAAAGGGATTGAAAAATCTTACCTGCCGACCTCAATACATCCTAGCTTGCTTAGCGCAAAGGGAGAGGAAGAAAGGGAAGGAAAAAAAGTAATTTCCTGAAACTCCATTTCTTTGGTGGTGATTAGCAAAGAAGCGTAATTAGGCTGAAATGTGAAGTCAGGATTTTTTTTTCTTTTTTGTCTTTACGGATTGAACCACTTCCTCTGGAAAAATCTGGCCCTGATTAATGAATGAATGATTAATGAGAGAACTAATAAATCAATTAATTATTAAGCAAGCACTCTGAACAAGAGAAAAGGGAGGATGAGAATGAGGGAGAGATTGCGAACGTAGTGTTGTTATGGAAGCTGCACGCAAATCGTCATGAGCGTAACTGTGCCAAAAAGTGACATTCTTAATGTTCGTTCGTTCCAAAAATGTGACACTCTCATTCGTTTTCACTGATTGGTGCCATCGTGTTACAACTCGACAACAAGTTGTAACCCCGAAGCGCAGAGGTGGCAAATCTTCCTTCCCCACTTCATCCCTCCTTCCAACTTCCTACACCCTCCCCACTTAACTAGGACACTCTATCAATCTTTGATAATACTTGGCGTGGGCTGTGGCTGCGAGACCAGCGACGGGAGAGTCGAGGCAGCGCAGCATGGCGTGATGTATGAAATGTGGGCCGTGCCAGTAACAATGATATACTGTAGCGTTTTCCAGTCAAGTTTGACCTTTTTTCCTCCGCTGATATTAATCGCTGCAGCGCCAGAATACATGCCTGATCTATTTCTCCCCCAGGAACCCTGTGCACTTTACAGTGGCGCTCTGGCCTCTCCATGTCTTTGCTAAGCTTTCTTTATCTCTCCCGCTTCTTTCTTTGGCTAAGACTACCCCCCATTGGAAAGCACCTTCACACCAGGATGTGCCACCTGACTGTTATTTTATGATTGGATAGGTTTGTTGTGGCCTTTTAAAAAATGTGACGTGCCCCTGTAAACCTTCAACTACCCAGTGCACAAGACCCAGCTTAAACATAAGAGAGCTTGCTTTGTGATAGCCAGAGATATAGATCTCTATGCTTTGGCTGTGGCATTATTAGCTGAGCATCTGAGCAAGAGGAATGGACACTGTGCTTTTGAAGAGAGTCTCCTGGGGGCTTTGGAACCGGGCAACCTACAGAAGAAGTCGGGGAAAAAGAGGAGCCTCAAGGCTGTTTGGCAGGATTGTTCCTAGTTAATGTGATGGAAAATGCCAAGTCTCTCTCATGCTCTCTCTTTCCCTGTCCTCCTCCTTTTCACTATCTTCTTGTTGACTGGTGCTATGCTGCCAGTGTGGAATTGCAGATTTCCCCGCTCCCAATTGAGTGAAAAGGGCTTTGTCCTTCCATTCGGGAGGATCATTGACTAGAGTTTGGGACATATGGTCCCTGTGTGCTGGTCCCTGCCTAGCGCTGCTGAAGAATGCAGTGGGAGGGACACTTGACCTGCTCGCTCTTCTTTAACACCAGTGTGCCTAACTCAGCTAGTGGCGTGATTAACTTAACCACTTCATTGTTTGTCTTTCTTTCGTTAGGGATTTTTTACCCTCCTGTCATCAGCTCCAAATGTTAACTGACCATGGGAGGAGCGCCGATAGCGGTGGGCGGGAAGGAATGCACAGAAGGACAGATGTGGATGCTTTCACTAATTCTTCTGCTCATCACCAACCCACATGTGTTGCATCATCCATGATTTAAGGTAGGTTGAAAAACCTACTTCTTCCTAAGCCTAAGCCCTGTATTAAAAAAGGAAAGGAAAGGAGGTGAAGTGAGGCCAAGTATGGTAACCCATACTAGGAATTTGTGCTCTGCATTTAACCCATCCAAGTGCACACACACAGTAGTGAACACACACACACACACCCGGAGTAGTGGGCAGCCATTGCTGCGGCGCCCGGTGAGCAGTTGGGGGTATGGTGCCTTGCTTAAGGGACTCACCTCAGCTGTGGTATTGAGGGTGAAGAGGGTGCTGGTTATGAGACTTATGATTATGAGAGGGTGACTTATGGTTATGAGAGGGAGACTTATGGTTATGAGAGGGTGCTGGTTATGAGACTGGTTATGAGGTTTTGAGACTTGCTCCCCCCACCTACAATCCCTGCCGGACCTGGGACTCGAACCTGCAACCTTTGGGTTACAAGTCCGACTCTCTAACCATTAGGCCTTTATTTACTCACCATTAGGCATTATTTACTCACCCTAAAGGCATCCTAGGTGTATATGACTTGCTTCTTTCAGACAATCCGAGTTATATTAAAATGCAACGCCGACGTCCTGCGTCATCCACCCAGAGCTGCTTCCGCAAGCTAGATTTAAGTGATTATTATGTTTTAAATATGGATATTTCTCTTACAAAAACACATTGATTCACTACAGGAGGTCTTTATTAACCCCCTGGAGCAATGTAAAGCAATTTTATTGCGCTTTATTGGACTTGTTTTGGACTGATGAAGTGAAACACCCATCCATTGCATTATAGAGCTTAAAGGAGCCAGAACAATTTTTAATATAACTCTGAATGCATTCGTCTGAAAGAAACAAGTCATATACACCTATGATGCCTTGAGGTTGAGTAAATAATCGGCTAATTTTCATTTTTGGGTGAGTCTTGAGCAATCTGATCTCAAGCGTTCAGCTGAGACATGTTGCTGTTTACACCTGGTAATCACAAAAAATATGTCAATAGGTCATCAGTCAGTTATATTCATTGAAAGACAAACCTCAAAATGTTTCTGGATCCTATTCACACCTATCTTCAGTAATTTCCTGTTTCAAACTAATCTCCGAAAATAGATGTTAACACCAGGTAAGCGTTATTCACTCTTTATCTATCCTCAAGCAACTCGCACAATTTCTTATTTTGCATGCAAACTCTTTATTCTTTTATGCTTTACCACATACACACACACACTCTGTTTGGCTGGACAGTTAAGCAGACAGCAGTAATAGATGGACGCTGTCTGGTCGTGGCAGTATCTCTGATGCCCAGGCCCATATTGGAATGTCTCAGCGTGTTTTCCTGTGATAAGGCTTTTAATTAAGTGTCTAACAAGGACGTCTGCGGGTGTCCATCGAAGGGACATGGCCACCTGTGTAAAAGCCCATTATCCAGAGAGACAGAGAGAGAGAAAGAGAAGAAAGAGTGTGTGAGAGAGGACGAAAGATAGGCAAGAGCAGCGAAAGGCAGAAAGACATGAACAAAGCCACACACACACACACACACACACACATGCATACAGACTTTCCACTCTGTTGGAATCTAATTCCCTGTACGGTCACGACCAGGACACCGTCGGATCCAAATCATGATTTAAGCACCAGACGCCATGACCGCTTTAAAGATTACATAAACAAAGCTTTATTAGCAGGTAAGACTCAGTTTCTGGGCTACTTCAGAAGCTGGTAAACAAGTGAGGTATGTGCTCTTAATTCATTACTCAACCGACACAGTGTTGATGCCGGAGCCCAACCTGGAAATCTTCTTTTAGTCTCCAAAAAAAAAACCTCAAACCAAACCCATCATATTTAATACTTGTAAGGCTGTACAGCTACTCTAGATTAAATATTATGTGACCCTGGACCACAAAACCAGTCATAAGGATCGTTTTTTTCAAATTTGAGATTAATACATCAACTGAAAGCCGAATAAATAAGATGTCTATTGATGTATGGTATAGGACAATATTTGGCCAAGATACAACTATTTGAATATCTAAAATCTGAGGGTGCAAAAAAAAAATCTACATTTCGAGAAAATTTACTTTAAAGCTGTCCAAATGAAGCTCTTAATAATGCATATTACTACTCAAAAATTTAGTTTTGATATATTTACAGTAGGAAATTTACAATTTACAAATCTCCATGGAACACGATCTTTCCTTAATATCCTAATGATTTTTTGCCTACTAAAAAAAATTATAATTTTGACCCATACAATGTAGTTTTGGCTATTGCTACAAATATACCTGCACTACGTAAGACTGGTTTTGTTGTCCAGGGTCACATATATAATCTCACTATATAATTATACATTCTATAGGCATCTGTCTATGTATCTCAGTTCGAATCGAAGTAATGTTAAATGTTAAATCCATTCTCAATTCATTTCTGAAACTATAAGAGAGTTTCTCAGATTCCCAGAGCCCTGGCTCCAGCCTCAGCACCATTTCAGTGGAAAAAGGGTACATAAGGTGTCGCTATCGATCATTACAACATCTAGATAATCTATAGATTGCTTGCCTGCAGCTCGGCAGTGTTCCAATGACGTCTTTACAGGATATGGGTTTGGATCTTAGGAAGCCCAAATCAATCTCTATAGATTCGGATTTTTGAAAAAAATAAATAAATAAAAATGACTGTACCATTTAGCTTTTCCACTCCAGCAGTCCTTTGAGAGTGAATAAGGATGATAAAGAAGAGAGATGAAGGTAAAGTCTGATCTGAATCTGCACTTATGAATGAATGCATCCCCCACATAACCTATTGTAATTCAACAGACATAAAATTGTATTTTCATGAAATCTCTTTCTGTCTTCCCTGATGAATAACTTCCCTCACTACTACTTTTATTTTTTTTTTATTTTTTTGCTGGGCAATCTGTTCCACCTCCTCTTGTCCACTCTTATCCCTCCATCCGGAGAAACCACTCAATCTTGCTTCTTGAGGGAGGCTTCCTTTAAATCTTAATTAAAACCAACTCCAAAAGCCCATCTCCTCCCAGGGGCAAGCTTGAAATCAGCTTAGAACAATCAAGCTTACGGATTAGGTTCCAGGGGAAACGAGGAAAAGAAAAGAAAAAGAGAGAGACACAACACAAAGAACAGAAAGATAGGGAAAAAGGAGAAGAAGAGTCCCCCCCACTCTCTCTCGCTCAGGGTGGTGACTAGAGTCCGGTCTTGACCTATCGACCCCACTTTCTTGCAAGATTAAGCCACTAGCGATGCTCCTAGAGAAGGTAAACAAAGGTTGGGAACAATGGCCACCAGGCGAGAACCTTATTGGATTTTAATTAAGTGCCGGGAGAGAGTGTTAAAAAGGACTGACTGTGGGACGCAGAGGGGCTCCAGTGTACACAATCCCGTACAGCACATTTCTCATGCTTCAAATTTTTTTGTGTGTGTGTGACCCTTGCTCCTACTATCCACCTTTTCTTTTTCAGACAAAAAAGCTCCTTAGCCTGTTTGCCCGCTCGTTCACATTGTGAGAACAACAAATAGTCTTCACTTCCCGCTCCTTGGAGAACTATTCGTCACCCGCCTCGTTTCACCCCGATCCCAGGTTATCGCTCTTAGGCTCCCTCTCTTTCTCTCTCTCTCTTAACAAGGTGAAACAAGAGTCGGTCCCCTGAGGAGGCAGCGCCAGTGATAAGGTTAAAATGGGCCGAAAAAATGGAGGCGATTATTTGATATTGGACAGATTGAATTATCTAGATTGAGAGTGCAAGAGAGGAGGGGATGCTAGTTTGGCTCCGAGAGCCAAAAGAAAGATAGTGTGAGGGAGCGAGGGAAAGAAAGGAAGAGGGCTGGACAGAATCATTTTTCTCCAACACTGCCATTTGTGCCAATGAGGACCAGCCTGATATTAATGACCACTCAACTCCCAGCCAATGGAGGAGTTTTTACCTCTTAAGGGGCAGATTGTGAACGGCACAAAGTAGGCCGTTAATTTGACAGAGAGCAAGTCAGCCAATGGTAGATTTGCAAAGACTGAGAGAACTCTGTAGAGATTCCTATACGCTCATTGGACCTGTTGGCTTCCTCTCTATCAGACCGACAAGGTTCTACGACTGCTAATTATACTGCTAACTAATGAACATGGAAAAAAGGTTGAGCTTTTTCCCAGCGCCGCTAAAAAAAAAAAATCCAAATACACACAAACACCATGCGGCTGGCCAGAGACAGGCCATCATCACCTCAGCAGGCACCAAAAGAGAGCTGTTAATTGGTGTGAAAACACACACACACACACACACACACACACACACTGACTTGTGTTATGGGTATTCGATGAAGCTGGCACTTGTTAACAGGATACACTGAATCACAGGGAGAGACAGAGACAAAAGGGAGAGCCGGAGAGGTTTTTTTGAGAGGAGAGACTCCACCTTCTTCTAATATTTGTGAATTCTTTGCTTGGCTCTAAGGAACATGGCTAATGAGTTCGTCCCACTTTAAACTCTGGTGTTTTATAAAAAAGGAAGCTCTCAGGAAGCCTCCACTGACAAACAAGTGCACTTCACACCTTCACACTGACATGCCCATAGTACAAACACCTTTGTGCAATATAAATTGAATATAAATAGAAAAAACACTCTTTTTTTTCCCCACCGAGTTGAATCTGCTTTGCTTTTACACTTAAGTGAGCCCATTAATAACATTAGCAAAACAAAAGAGGTTTCGCACCAAGCTACCGCGTCACACTGGGACAAAAGACTCTGAGCCTTTTAAGGTTCTGGCTGACAATTCAAGACTCTTTCACGGCGAGTTTGGACTATAGATTTCTCAGATGCCTGGTAAATGAGCGAAAGCTTGCAGCGTAAGGACTGTTACTGGGCTAATCACTAGCACGGATGATCGCTGAACCTCCCTGTGGCTCTGTTGAAAGGGGGTCGGGGTTGGCCTCTTTGCTCTCTGTTACTGATCAGCCTGCTTAAGTAGCTTGTGATTGAGGGGGTCCATTAGAAGCCTATCCATCACCTCCTCTCAACAAGCTGAGTGAAAAAGTGAAGACATCAGACACACCCCTGCACCAGTTACTACACTTAACAAATGTCCACATTCATCAGAATAGTGTCAGGACTTGTTAACCTTTTTTATAAAATGAATAGTTAAAATTCCAAAAGCAAATCGACCCTTTGTCAAACTCTGCCCATCTTGGTTACTCCTGCTAACTTTATAGAACATCCCATAGGAATTAACTGGGAATTTCTGCGGATTTACAGTAAGATGGACTCATAAAGTGGTCAATTTAGGACAGAATTTAGAAATTATGACACTGCAAAGTTTTTTTCTGCTTTTAAGAACCCCTGATAATCAGAATTGAGACAATACTTCTGTCAGCTTCAAAGAAAACCCTAATTGGATTGTGATTACAACTGATAACATCAGTGTAAGTGAACACATTTACATTTAATGTTGTACTGTGAACTCTTACGTTACTATTGTACTACAATGACCTGAATCAATACGTACAATTGCGTTACAAGAAAGACAGTAAAATATAGCTGCAAGCAGCAATTACCAGGGTTCAAGCCCTTTAAGGCATTTAAGCAAATATGGAAAGAGTCATATTGTTTACCAAGCCTGTCACCACCAAAATAAATCTTTGAAAATGTAATGTAATGTTCATTATTGTTATAGCGGCAGCTATAACAATAATAAATCGGCCCTCACAGTGGCCGATTCCAATTTCACCTTGTCTAACAGGTGCTCAAAATTCGTCAACCAATGACGGCTATGTTTTTGGAGATACGCAAATGTCCTTATAGACACTTGTGGCACTTTGGACCAAGACCGTGCACATCGATTTTCATGTTGAAAGGATAAATGATTCCACAGTTATAGTCATCTTTATGTTTTCTTTCCTCTAATAGTGCCACCAAGTGGCCAAAGTACACTTTTTTTTTCCTGTGATCTCAGATTGAGTTCTTACATAAGTTTTCTGATTTTGACGAAGATATCTTAAGGAGTATATATTCAGGAGTTATAGACATTTTGCTAAAAGTGGTCCTGCCTCTTTCAAACTTTTAGGCGTCCCTTTGCGACGGGAGTCAAAAGTTCAACTTTTTTTGATAATTATTAATATTCACTCTCCAGAGGACTTCTAGGACTAGTCAGCAAAAGTAGATTTTTCAAAAAAAATGACAAATACCCTAAAATTTTGCCAGACTCACGATGGAATCTGAGACGTGTTTTGTCCACCATGAGCCAAGAATTCCACCATTCAATTTCAGTGCTACGCGCTTAAACCCCTAATTAATAACATTAATTTTCGTTAGAGAAAACGTCAATAATTACTCACCCTCATGACATTCCAAACCTGCAAGGCTATCGTTTGTCTGTGGAAGACAAATTAAGATATTTTTTATAAAATCTGGGAGCTTTCATTTATTCCATTTATTTTGATTAATATGACTAATAAATTGAACTACTTATTGAACAGTGATGTGTTCATTATTTTGCGGTTTCCATACTTTTACAGAAACAACAAGCACACTTTTTGCTTTATTTGGCCATGCTAGAAGTACAAAGCTCAAAACAAACTCTCAGAAAAGCTCAAAAAAAGCTCCCACAAATTCCTCGGCCTGTGAAATCCTTTCATATCTAAACAAGCTTTCTCAAAGCTGCAGCTCCACCAAAACTCAGCAAAACATTGACTTTGGAAGCGAGGTGTCAGTATCGAATGACAACCTTTCACATTTGTGCCCTGTTTTCTAAGGGGCTTCATAAATCATCACTAAATCTCCTCGCAGTGGGACGCGGCTCATAGAGAAGGCTGAACCTTTATCTTTAGGCAGGAGAGTATCTAGCCTTGTCTGCTGCTGTAAGTGAGAAGAACCCAGAGTAGAGTGGTTCCAACCAGGAACACGCTTCTCATTCTCTCACCTGCTCTGAGGTGGCCCTGTTCAGGAATGCTTGAAACCAAGCAGCCCGCTGCGTACAAAAGCCAGCCCGGAGCCCAGAGCTGGAAGACATGCTGTGTCCTCCAATACCAATGCATCTTTTTCTCAGCATACTTGGTGAGGCTGTTTTTGTCACACCTCGGTAACATATACAATCCATTCGAGACAAAAGCAAAAACAAGTGGCTTGAGGTAAAGCACCAAACGGTTTGCATTAGTGTCAGACCTTTTATTCCTGTTTTCATTCTGTCCTCCACACATAAACCAACCCACATTTTCTTGCCTGCTTGATGGCTTTTCTTATTTATGTATTTGTCCTATTATGCTTTTTCATTTATACAAGCAACACAAAAGGACATTTGCCTTGCATACAACACAGATCACACTGCATAATGGATACCTCACTAGAAAAGCTGCTTAGCATGATATATTTCAGATAATGTTGGTCTATCAGCACCACTAGCCAAATATACTATATATACAACCACCACCAGCACCACAGAAACTCATGCTAGCCTAAGCAGATCTTTTCAGCCGTGCAGAGTGAAGTATTGTGGGACTGTGGAGCCTATTCCATTCTAATCTGCATAATAGGCATATTTATGCATGCAAGTGTCACTTTATGAGGCGGCTTGGTAAAGTTCTAAAAAGCTCCGCTAGTGTAAGCATCGGATCACTTTTTTAGACTTCATCTGTCCATACAGACTCATTATTCACTCCAAGAGACATTATGTTTAGCAAGCAACTTCTCTTTCCCTTTGTCTCTCTTTGTTCCTTGTTCTCTTTGTCTTCGATCTCACTCCCTCCCTCTCCTATTTATCTCTGTCCTTATCTGTGACTGACAAGCACCCCACACCAGTGTTTACAGCGAGCCAGAACCAGGGAGAGATTTTCAAAAGTAAACAGCCAATATCCTGCGCAACAATGCTGAGGAAGCTCTTTTCAGTGTGTATCGTGTACCTGTCCCTGTGTGTGCGCGAACTTCCTCCTCAGCTCCGCAGAGAACTGTAGGGTTTGGACGCCTCGCCCAGACAATAGTCACAGACCATTAGAGGTTTCTCAGTCTTTCTCTGTGCAGGGTTCGGCGCTGTAATCCGTTACAGCCCTCCCACAGCAGTGGAGCGGCTGGAATGCATCAATCAGGAAGGTCCAGGGGCACTGCCTGACATTACCTCATCGTCTGAAAGAGGCTGTGTATCAAATTCAAGCCATCAACACTACCCCCCCTTTGCTTTCCCTTTCATCCACCCAGCTCCGGACAACCTGTGCATTCAAAGCTTTTCTGCTTTGTTACGGCTTCATCACTGCCCCCAGGTGTCTCCAAATGCCCTGTGTCAGACAGTCACTTTTCATCTGGTATGTCTTTGTTACACTGTTTCCTACTTTTAAACTGGGAGAGCAGATGAAGGGGTTCCTTCACACCAGTACAAGGGTATCCATTACCTTGCTGGAAGTTAATCTGTTTGACCCCCCTCTTCCCTTTCTGCCTTGGCACAGCACTTTGTCAAGCCGCATGGACTCCTAAGCCTTCCGCACCTTGGCTAAACGGTTCTCTCGCTTTCTTCACCGCTGTGCTTTCTACCTTCCAAATCATTTGATCGCCGCTTCTATTTTCCAAAGGCACTGGCTTGTTTCAGATAACTTTGGATCGCTCGATAAAATTACCATGTTTGGACACTTGAGTGACAGCGGAAAGCTTGTTTGATGCGCCTTGACTGACACCCCTCACTTGATAGCAAATTGGCCAGCTTCTCCCTCGACCTCCCACTGTGGCGTTCAAAGCCATGCCGTAATATCCCGGCAATCAAGAACAAGAAAGACGGTGGGGAGAGAGACGGAAAGACATATATGCTTTTCTCAATTTCTTGCCCAGCTGTCTGAAAACTAAACAGAGATGCCTTTCACCCTGGTTTGGTGGGGGAGGTTGAGTGAGGTCTTCTCTCCGGTGTGGAGTATTATGGTTAACGGTCGAGCTCACAATCACAATATTTGCGCGCACATTCCACTGGGGTTTCCAGAGAAGAAGAACTATTTGGTTAAGGGATGTGAGTGTGTGCGCGCCTTGAGAATGAGAGCGAGAGACAGACAGAGAGAAAAAGAGAGAGAAGGAGCTCACAAATAGCTGATAATGAGGGTCTTCCTGTCTGCATGACAGTCTTTATGCCAAAGGCTCAAGTAGGGCTGTGCTGAGATCTGTTGGTTAATATGATGGTATCTCATAATGGAAGCAGGTATAAGATCCTACGCTGATACAGAATCTAGGCAGCGTTAGCAGAACTGAAATCAGTGTCTTACTAGTGCATTGGTGTCAAAGACTATATTACTATAATTACTTCTATCGGTATGAATATTTCTGCACAACGTGACACTACGTGGATATCAGAGGCAAAGTTTGATCCTAAAACATTGCACGTAATATTACAATCAGACTGTGGCTTTCTTAAGAGCTTTTCCGTCTCTCTCAGGCACACAATGTCTTTTGTGATGGAGTAATCGTTAATTAAGCAGTCAGGCTTTGACTAATCACCCTACAAAGGGCATGCAGCTTTAACCACGAGACACTCATCTCAGCTGCCCCTCTGGCACACCCTTCAACTGTGTCTGTGTCTGTGTGTTTGAGAGAGAGAAACAATCAATTACTCCTAGTTGTCAGTCCATCTGAACATCTATGACTCATCAATGAATGTATGCATGAACTACAACAAACCAACGCCACAAGAGATAAGTAATAAAAGAACATAATGTAGAATCTCGCTTGATGATTTGCAGTACAGCATTCCCCCCCCCAAACGTAAACATAAAAATCTAATATTCAATAAATAAACAGACAGATAAAATTAATGAACAGTGTTCATAGCTGAATTGGATTTTTTCCCACCGCGGAAAACATCCTCTCATATCAGGGCCATCTTTAAGACCGGGCTTAGGGATCTCGGCCCGAGAGGATAATATGAGCCCAGATATTGCAGCAACATGGAAGATAAATTTCAATTTACTGTTGCTTTCTGTGTCACAGCAGGAGATATGAAATTTTGTCTTGGAGGACTGGAGGTGATAGTAAAATAGAAGCCGATGTGCGCTCTACCAAATCCCAGCTCATTCTACACACACCAGTGTCAAAACACTTCCTTGCTCCTGTTCGTACCAAATTGTGATACATTTCCTCCAGTAACGAGTGACACTTTTCGCATTTTGGGAGAAAAAATGCAAGCAAAGTGCTTCTAAAAATAGGAAATGAACGTTTGAAATTGTGTCTCTTTCCTTAGGCATTGTTTTAATGATTTTCTCCAAATTAACTCGGGCTGCTGAGCCTCACCCCTTTGTGATCTGGGAACAACGTCAGCGGTAAACACCCTTTTTTTCCCACTGTATGCAAGTATCTGTGATTATCTGACCCTGTTGCCTACTGTATCTCATCATCAGAATAAACACACTCCCCTAACCAAAAAAACAACAACAGCGTTGTTGACACGAATCCCAAGGGATGTGGATGCAGAAGATAAAATTCCGCTCTAGGAGTCACTCTCGGCCTTGGAAAACAAACTGTCCGTTTTAATGTAACTGAAGACCTCCGATGACATCATTGCCCTCTTTTTCATTTTCTCCTCTAGAGGAAGAAATCAGCACAATTCCTCTTTGTCCACTCGCTCGTCTTTCCGCCCAAGGAAAATGAGGTGAGGATGTGGGTGGACGGAGACGAGGCGAGAGGAAGCGAGGGGCTGAAAAAACAATGGAGATGGAGGAGATGGCCTTGTCCCAGAGTGAGGAACAACTGGCCACCTCTCCTCTAGGCTCTGCCATTAGGCATGCGAGCTGGAGACACTGACAGCTGATAACAAAAGCCCCCCTGAACGCAATGCCAAGTTCTTTATCTATGTGCTCCTGCATGGGCAAGCTGATTACAGCCTTTCCCTCCAAAACCTTCTCATTTGCTTCCACTAATTCCCCTCAATATTTGCCTGTGTGTGCGCACACGCTCGTTTTGGGGGGTGGAAAGCTGCGGAAAACCGTGGGTGAGACCCCAGGGTCGCTGTCTTATGTCTATGAAAGATAATTAGACAATACGGCTGTGTGTAGCATGTCCCAGGCGGAAAACAGAGAGAGCCATTGTTTCAAGACCCCCCTAACCTAACAGCTGTATGTGTCATCAGGAGCAGGGTTTGAACGTTATGATGGGCAAATGAGGGTGTGGGAAAAATGGAAAACGAGGCCTTTTCTCCACAGGATGTATTCTGAAAGTTAACTTACAGATTGTTGTTTACCTGCAATGAGAGAAGGTATAGCATTATCCTGATCCCCTCAGTCCTATTCACAAGCCTGAATGTCATTCTCAGCATCAGTCCCAGCAACACATATAAAATTTGTACGCTAGAATGTTGTCTGGGGAGAAAATCTCACGATTTGCTCTCTGCTGTAAACAAAACTGACCTTTATGTTGAATTTGTCTCCGAGCGCCAACCTCTCCCTGTAAAAAGAGCCCAGAGCACTCAACCGCTCGCAGCCAGTCCATCTCGCTCCGGTCTGCAGAGTGCAAGCGAATCAAAGCAGGCCAAAACTCATCCATATCTATGCCATACGAGCATCTCCTAAATAATGCAGCAGTCTTGCTGCACCAGACAGATTCTGCTGCATCGGCGCTATTGTGAATCGTGTGTGTCACACACTTACTCTCTCTAACTCAAACGCACACACTCATCACTGAACTTGCCCCCTTCCAACTTTTCTACTCCTTTTCAATAAGGAAAAACAGGTGAAGGATGGAAGCCCATTTCTGCCTCAGAGTTATTTCTCATAATTGTGACTTTGTATGTCACAAAGTGCCTGTTTAGTATTTAAAACTAAACAGGCTTCTACAGAAAAGAGTAAGCAAGTGAAAAATGACACTAATTCTCTGTATTATTATGTCTACATTTTATGTTCTTCAGTTGCGATCATTACACTGGACATATATCCTCATATTACATGCCTTTACATTCAAAACAAGCATTAAGCCTGTTAACAATACACACAGGAACATAAAAACAGTCATTTTCAGTCCCCATACGGTCTCCAAAGACATTCAGCTCATGCATAATACAGAAAGCTCCTAAAACAAACCCAGAGAGCCACACGGCCAGAAATACCACCATACAACCCCACTCAATCTCAGCGCCCAGCAGTCCTCACCACTAATGGGAGGCCCCGTGTGCGGGTCAAACTATCTGTCCCTCTAATGGAGCCGGCGAAGACATCAAGACTACAGATCCGCAAAGCTGTTTGCTGGAGTGTTTACATGTGTGTGGCTGAGTCTGAAACCAAAGCCAGCAGCCTTGCTGCCCAGTCAGTCAATTACTTAACAGAAAGCAGTTGAAGGCACCAACTAAAGAAACTGGTTTCAGACAGACTTCCCAACCACTGTTATAATGCCTAACGTTCTGGAACAAATCTGAGTGAGCTTTAGACATAACTACGAAAGTATTTAATGCTCGTAATTATTATTTGTATGTGGACATTGAATCATGTCTTTATGCATACTAGGTCAACCAGCAACACTGATGCTCAACACTACAGAGCGGGAAAGAAAGTAAGTATGTGAATGAAAGTCTGTGTTAGGATACAAAGTGATAAAATTATAATGCACTAAGGGATAGTCAGTTATGTATTTCCTTTGCTCTTTACAAGGTGAAAGGACTAGAGAGGAAGGAAGCAGCAGGCGAAAGTCTTATGATCTGAACACGCTTCCTTTGAACGCTGCCTTATGGGACTTGCCAACCCCATGCCAAAGGTTTTTTTTAAAAAAAGCACAGTGCTGGAGATTACTTGGTATACCGATGGCACAGCGCAACAGAATTCCACTGGGAGACTGAGGGACATTCCGAGAAAGCAAATTATGGCTGGGAGAAAGAAGTGGCGGAGCTTTGGTAAGGGCATGCACATGAATATCTGGCACTAGGGGCTGGTCTCTTCAAGACTCTGTCATGTTCTCTGCTTCAAACCCTGCTCTTTGCTACTAGTTCTGAGCCTTCGTCTTGTCAGACACTCTGAAATCCTGTGTGTGTGTGTGTGTGTGTGTGTGTGTGTGTGTGTGTGTGTGTGTGTGTGTGTGTGTGTGTGTGTGTGAGAGAGAGAGAGCGAGAGAGAAAGACAGACAGAGAAAGCAAACAAGAGGGAGACCAAGAGATAAAGGAGATGTGTGTTTGCACCTACGTTTGGGTGTGTATATGTCTGGGCGAGTGCATGTGTGTTTACGTGAACCAGGACCATCTTTCTCACTCTCTGCGCTATCTATCTATGAGCCATTATTCAGAGAGGGAGCCAGTGAGTCAGATGTGAGCTGGTGGTGGTTTTTCAGAGTGTGGCGTGCTGCTTGTATAGATGTCAGGTGAGATGAGTGGTTCAGGCCGTCCGGGAGCCTCTCTGCTCCTCCCAAAGCAGCTGCCACCAGTCTGTCAAAGAATTGCTCTGCTACATCCTATTCTTCCTTCTCCCCCCTCCTTCTGTCTTACTTACACACCCACTTAATGATGAGAAAAACATCTAGAGTGCAGCCAGGGTCGTATTTTCCCCCTAAATGAGTTAGAAAGTCCACATGAGAAGCTCAATAGTCAACAACTATTTTTCCCCTGAAATGAATACACATAAAAGTCAACAGTCAACAAATAGCTGTCCTAAGATAAACCTCTGTTGTTGTGCTTAACTGAAGCACACTGTGCTTTTATGCTATGATTATTACAAATTTAGAAGCTATTTGCGAAGCAGGCAGGCATTTTATTAACATTTCCGCCTATACTTTCCCTCTAAGTTTGTGACGGTGCTAGGCATTTAGATTCAACATTTAAATTTAATTACCGCCTCCATCCGTGTCAATACGGCGGCCTCATTTATCAAAGAGACAGACAGAAAGCGCAGCTTAACCGCCAATAAACATTTGTTTTTAATTCGTTTACTGGAGCGCCGACCGAAAGCGCTTTGCCTCGCTTGCGGTTACGCCGTTAATTGGGAGAAGAAACACTTTTGGATCTGAGGGGGCCGGGGGATTTTGAAGCCTTTATCTAGAGCTGAATCAAAGCCGGCGTTAATAATACACCCAATGAATAAAATATTTGTTAAAAGGCGTGGAAACAACAGACGCACGGTAAAAATAGGCCAGGCTCGAGGATGCTGTACTACTCCGCAAATGAATCAGCCTCTCACAGCACATAGAATATGCAAAACATAGCGCCACCTTTGGTGTAAAATACACAGCGCAAATTTGAATACAGTGCCTGACAATTACTTAGGAGTGTACAAAGAGTACTGAGCTTTTAAATGTGATGCTGTGCACAGAGAGACGTGTTCTTGTGCTAGTTTGCAAATAATTCAAATTGCATGTTGTGGTGCAATGACAAGTTTACACGCATTTCATTTTGCACATTGTCACTCAACAGTAGTGATGAGAACTGTGAAGAATGCAGCAATTACAGCTAACAAATACTTGTTTGGAGGGAACTGCCAAATAATGAGATAATAGAATTCATTGAACAACTCAGAAAATATATAATAATACTAAAATAAATTAATTTTCATGACTTTTAGTGACTGACAGACTTCAATGTACCTCAAATCTTTACAGATTTACAATTTACATTGACAGTAGGACATAACAACAGTTTAGCCAGATTGATTCGGTATCCGCGAGCACTGATTTTGATTCACTATAAAGAACCGACTCATAAGAGTCATTTGTTGTGAAATCGAACAACAGCGGTTGCGCTGAATTTTGTTATTCACAAAAAAGAACCGACTCATAAGTATCATTCGTTCGCAACCGAGCTGTACAGTTCGCTCTGTGCGTTTGTGATTCACTAAAACGGATCGGTTCATAAGACTCGCTCTGTTAAGAATCGGACTATATTGATCTCAAATTATGTTATGAGTCACTAAAAAGAACCTGTTCGTGAGAGTCGTTTGACTCGTTTGCGAGTCTGTCAGAGTATAGTACATTGTTCCGTCCGCGTCGGCGTGAAAAATCACATTCGAGAATAGTTAATGCAATCAAAAGTCATAAAAATCATTCGCGTTCGGTCTCTTTAAAGAGTGGAGACAGTTCCCAGTTCCCAACCCTACTCCGCAGCGCTGCTAGTCCCTATCAGAAACAAAGAGGCAGAGGCAAATAGACACTAAGTGCAGCAAGCGATATAGCCAGCTCATTCATACTCACAACATATCAGGATAGCGCTAGATGCCCGCGGCCACTACTACATAAAGTACAAAATAATGAATAAATCAACACTGCGACGAGCATAATCTTTCAGATCCCGCGCATTCCCGACTCCCCTCAGACTGTATCGAGAAATGTCGCACCTCTGCCCGGCACCATTTATATTTATTTAATGCTGTTAAATTATTCTGTTTGTGAGAGGAGATTGTGCCTTCCTGATAGCGTTGGCTGTGAAATTATTAAGAGGTGTTTCTTCTGTTTTGGAGACTGTGATCAGCACATGTCATGGCAGTGCACCTCTGTGGCTTTTAACACACTTTTCCAAAGCCTCAAAGGGTGTTAGCTGATAGCCATTATCATGGTCACACCTGGGTTATTCTTTCTTCAACTCAACTTTTTTTTTTACTAAGTCTGCTGTCTGGATGGTCTCACTACATGGGGCAGAGGATGTGAATCTCAAATCTGTCATGTCCAATATAGCTTCCAGTCTAGCATGCATGTACAGTAATGCATGATTACTCAAAAAAGCAGCCACTTGTTCCATGCTTTGATGCTTTCGCGATTGCAGCGAACAACAAAAAAGTTCTCAAAGCACATCCATTCAATATTTAACACATATGCACACATCATATTTGAACGAGATTTGTCTTAGACTTGTCTACAAAACAACTAAAATGTACAAAAATAAATGTAACGCTTGCCAAAAAATAAACAAACTACGGCACTATCATGTTTCGGACACATTATTAAGTACCTTGCAGTAGTATGCAAATAGAGAGATTTCAGTATTATGTATTATATTATGTACCATATGACACAACCACTGTACCACGGCACTGCCACGGTACTTTTCTGTAGGGCTACAGTGAGCAGTATATCAACATCAGCTGCATTATGCTGGAGTACACGCCTGTATTAGACAAGTTTAATTTCCAAATTAGCCTTGTTTGCATTTGGCGCAGTGCCGCTGGCCCAATATATCGATAGAGTCTCACTAGGACTACATATGTCCCGAAATGCATTTATGACACACCTAAAAACCACTGCGTTAACTTCAAAAACGCAGCGCGCTGAGCGATCGGTAATCGCGTTCTGATTAGGTTGACGCAGCGCTAAGTAGTACACAAACATCCGATTTGATCATTACAGTGGTTACTGAACAAAACCAAAACGTCTTACCTGTTCCTAAAAGGCACAATGCGATGTAAAACGTCAGCATCTTTCCGGAGTCTTCAACACTTGTCCTGCAGTCCAGACTGAAAGTGTGCGCACGAAAGCTCCGGCTGGACTAAATGTGGAAGCTGGTCCTCGCCCACCTCTTGAATTAGGTAAAAAATTAAAAACACAGCAGATTATGTTAACCTCAGCTCTGAGAGCTGCAAGTCTCTACGGCCATCTGAACACAGTCTAAGCATCAATGCTGGTTGTCTCTTTCTTTAAACTTTCGAACTTTCTCTTGATCGTTTCCTTGTTGAGTTAATATTTCCCCGCAAAATTTTGTTCAAATCAAGTTGCTTTATTGCGCAGGTCTTGTATCAATCCAAGCACTTGGCGTAAATCCTCCGTATAGGGGTGATAGTAAAAAATCTCCGTTTCTCCTGTTCAGCAGGGCTCCGCTCGCCAGTGCAACTGAGCGCGTTTCAGCACCACAAGCTCTATAGCGCACATAAACGCCTCCTCTTGTGCACAGTTCCCTCGTAGTGCTCTGTTCGCTCCTCACTCTCTTGTAATGCAGCGGCAAGGCGAGGATACGATCCGCACTGACTGGCGTACTACTACTGACTGGATGCTGGCTCGATGAATAAAACAGGCGCTTTTTTCACTGGCGAACATCGAGTTTGAGAATGAAGTAATTCTCAGTCCACAGGGACTGCCGTTGGCCTACGCCCCCCGGGTCCTGCGATTGGTTAAGGGTTTAAACTATTAGGGGGGTGACTTGCAGTTGGGGGTATTTGGTCCTTAAACAACAGGGGGTGCTTGGTTATGCGCGCCTGTGAATGAATAAACTGCTGGGGAAAGTAAACAGGTGTGTCCCGGAGCAAACACAGTCTTAACAGATGATCTTAATGGAGTTTCTTTAAATAATGACTCAATATACATGCGAAGTGGTTGCATTTATATCAATCAATTAATGGAACCACAAAGCTGGCAAAATATAGTTACAAAATAAGGCTGTTATTTTTATTTTCCAAGGTAAAATATGTAACCATACCTTTAAGTGCTGGTTGGATGGTCTTAAAGTGAAAATATTCATGTGCTGTTTGTTACAGTGGTTGGTTAAAGACAGGAGTCAGCTGCAAATACCCAAATACTGCAAGAGAAAGAGAAGGCATGGGGGCTTTTTCTTGACGTGTCAATCACATATGTGACCCTGGACCACAAAACCAGTCATAAGTGTCATTTTTTTGTAATTGAGATTTATTTAAGATCGGAAAGCTGAACAAATAAACTTTCCATTGATGTATGGTTTGTTAGGATAGGACAACTACTCTTTTAAAAATAAAGGTTCTTTATTGGCTTAAATGGTTCTATGAAGAACCTTGAACATCCATGGAACCTATTAAATGCAGGAAAGGTTCTTTATAGTCGAAAAGGGTTTTTGAGATTTAAAAAATTTTCTTCAAAATGGTTGTTTTAGGAGTTGTTTACTGAAAGGTTCTTTGTGGAACCAAAAATGGGAGCCTTTAATTTTTCGAGTGTATTTGAAAATCTGGAATCTGAGGGTGCAAAAAAATCTAAATGCTGAGAAAATCGCTCCAAAGTTGTTCAAATTAAGTTCTCAGCAATGCATATTACTAATCAAAAAAAAAAAAAAGTTTGTATATATTTACAATAGGAAATTTACAACATATATTTATGGCACATTATCTTTACTTAATATCCTATTGATTTTTTGGCATAAAAGAAAAAATATGATTTTGACCCATAATGTGTTGTTGGCTTTTGCTACAAATATAGCCTACATGTGCTACTTATGACTGGTTTTGTGGTCCAGGGTCACACATATGCCTTTACAAATAAACAACAACAGTAACCATAGACCTTAAAAAACAAGCCAAAATGCAGCTATAAATGCCTAATTTTAATCTCAGAGTATTTAAATAATGAAATATGTATTAAGACTGTATTAAATATACAAAGTATGCTATTTCTATTAAATATATTGCAAAACAAAAGTCTGCAACTACAGTAGGGCATGTAGCCTATCCTATGAAAATGTCAGAATCATTGTTTCGTATTGTCGTATCGTCGTATTGTAATACCGTTCGCTCCGATGTTGTGTAATTTTTGGCGTGTTGCAAGATAAATCTGGACTCTCCAACCGTTATATATATATATATATATATATATATATATATATATATATATATATATATATATATATATACACTTCTGAGAGCAGTTTCCCAGCGGGAAATCTGTATTTCCGTTAAAATGTGATAAAGTCACTGATCTATATAATGACTGGATTGCTCATTGCGTTCTAAAATGCCGTTAGGCAGTGAAGCCACCGGAAGTGTTCGATCCGCCATCTTACTATTCCCTACCGGCAGAGTGCGCCATTGAATTCGCATGTAAACCACTGACCTAAAATCACCCGATTTGAAGCGTTTCATTCACACATCATTAGTTTTGAGCATATGTGTATGTAAATAAATTATACTTAAGATGTTATCTGGAATGTTTATGGTCTTTTCGGGCTGGATAAGCGATATATATTGAAATCGTTTAGGTGGGTGTGTCAGCTGCGCACTTGCAGACACAGGTGAGTTAACTGAACCAAAACGAAAATATATTTATGTACCCAATTATGCAGGAAATTATAAACAAAACCGTGTATATGGTATTAGTAGCCTACCTGAAATTGTATCGATTGTACAATATTGCTCTTGTACTATAAATTAAAATCTTTGAAATAAAGCTTAATGTCTTTAAGTAGTCAGCGCGGTATGGTGCGTTTTTTTTTTAATGAGCAGCATCTATTTCAGTCTCTTCAAATCACCAAATTCTGTAATGATTTACTAACATTACTGTTTCCATGTGAGTAAAATGCTGTGTATATATGTTGAATTAATTATTAATTTAACGAACAAATCATTACCTGCTTCAAAATTAATAATGTTATTAATGAATATATAATAATATAACATACAATAAACGAATTAATAACAAAAGTATTGTTGAAACATGCAGTTAGCCTACTGTACGAATAAATACAACAAAATGACATAAACAGTGATTATTCAGATTTATGAGCACATTTTCTTTTGTAAACATATGTTGAACGCCCGATGTTTATGCTTATCTGATGTACATGACTGTAATGTAGGCTTTATGAACGTACATTTTTAATAAGCAGAGGGAATTCCCGACAATAAACAAATAACCGTTTACATGCTTAGGACGTTTGCGTTGTAAAAATGCACAGTGAGACTTCAGATATAAAAACGCTGACTTGTTATGTGATGTTTTCTCAATGAAATCGTATGATCTCCTATTCATTCAATGGAATGTATGCGAATAGTAGGGAATACTAATATGGCGGCGCGGTGGCTTCACTTTTATGACGTCATGAGCAATCCAGTTCTCTATTATAGATCAGTGGATAAAGTACTTACTACTAAAGTACTACCTAAAGTAGCCTACGTAAAATTACTACGAGGTTTCTGTGACAGCTCCAGAGCGCCCTCCAGCGCGCGGTTATTACATCAGCGTCGGATTCGTTTACTTGTTTTTGTTCGCTCCTTCACTGTAGTGAATATCATAAATGCCTCTTCATTTAATGTATTTACTTTCAAAACGGTCTATTTCAATACATTAAGTTCGTACGTTTTATTAAATGTAAATGTTCGCATTCATGCTATTGACATTTTGTTGACTGACTCAGACACAGCGAATCGTTCAGAACTCTTGTGTGAACCGATTCATTGACAAGACTCTCAAATCGATTCACCCCTGTACCGCCATTTCCGATGTTGGAGGAGTCGTTACCTTTGTATATCCGACAAGGGATATTAGTGACATCAACCGGATTCACATTTGTGCAGAAGGTACGACATTAATAACTACTTTCACACTGCATTGGAAATGCTTACCAGCGCACAGATTGCGCGCCAACTTGTTGATACAGAGCTTTGTAAGTATCTCTCAAGATTACGCCTTGTAATTTCAGACGAAATATCACGCTGGTGAGTCAAAGAGAAGAGAGCTGTAAAACCACGCGGATGGTTTTTGGTCTCCACCCCGTTAAGATTTATTGTAGGTGAGGGGATCACATACACATGCTGATGAGAGAAACAGCTTGCTGGAGGCGCAGATGATGGGATTCCTGTGAGTTGAAAGAAACGAGGGTGAGTGAAGGGGCAATAGATGATCTCTAAACAACGGGGGCTCACACCTGCTGGGAGAGCAGAGTAAACACCAACAACTACCGCGTGAAGTTTACCAAGTCTTGACAGGGTGTGAGCCAGACGTGTAAATTAACAGCTACTTTCAATGGTTGAGTGCGGTGGTAGGCCTCCAACTGGAATATACAGTCATTTATTTTGTAACCTCATATTGAGGGTGGTGTAACCCACCCTAGGCCCGTGAATACTTAAATAATTCATGTACTAATAAGAGGGGTTTTTAGACTGTAGATTTATTAATAATGAACACAGTTTGATATTTACTAAACTGTTCTGTGTTGGGGGGGAGAAGAAGGAGACAGTTAAGATGTCGTTTGCATGGTAATTGTAAAGAAAGTCATAAATAAAGCATGAGGTGAAGTTATATGGAAATGCGACTCCCCAGGAAATGAGAATATTTTAACAAAATATTATCTCAGGCCTATTTGACCCGGGGTCAATTAGAAAAGAAACGTCAGCGGCGTCGAGGACGCGAGGCTGAAATTAACATTGAAGCTTTCCCCCTCCTGCCTAATTTGCAAGGCTGATGCAAAGTTGAGCTGAAACAAGTATATTGTCGTGAGATTGCGGTTTAATTTGACGAGGCGCTAAAAAGTCGATTCCGATCTCGCTCTGACAGACAACAAACACAGCTTTCTAGGCATTTGCCTTGAAGACAAACTAAAATGGCATTCCCTCCATGGAGAACATTTTCCTGCTGATGTGAACAAACTGTTGTTGTGTTGTCGCACAAAAGGTCAAAATGTCTTTTCGTCAGTCTTAAAACGGTCTCCTCTACATCCCTTAAGTAAATATTGTATCACTTAAAGGTCAGCGTTCCTTCTGAAAGTATAAAGCAGAGCTGGTTTATGTCTATTTTGTCCAAATGTCACAGGATATAGGCTATTAATAGTCTTGGGCATATAATAATGTCAGTCTTGAGTTTCAAATGTCTCTTTTTATCAACCAGTATGACTCTGCAGTGTAAATTAAGTGAAGACATGTAGAATTCTATTGTCAGCATGACATGAAAATTGACTCTTTCTTTCATCAAAATGTAATTAATTTGCTCTGTCTCTGAAATAACTTTCCGTTTTTGTGACATAACCATTCTTTTTCCTTAAACTGCTTCCTTCCAACCTGTTATATAATATATTAGTCTTGTTTTAGTATCATTGATATGCTATTAAAGATTTTGCTAATATTTTAAATGAAATTTTATTTTTTTGTTGTTTTGTGCTTTCATTTTAGTTTTAGTAATTTGGTTTAGATGCATTTTGTAACTGTATAACTGTATTTAAAACTGTAGTTTTAATTGATACTTTTTAGATGATTATGTAGAGGCCAAGCACCGAAGCACATATTGCATCCTTTGGCATTCTTCTTTTTCTTCTACTCTGGAAGTCTATGGCAGCCCATAAGGCCCGTTCACACCATAACTATAAAGATAACATTCTAGAAATCATTTCAAATTTAAGAGAATAGCAGTGTTTACACCACAACTATAATGATAACTATACAGGGCAACAATATCATTGGGATCACTTTCAGAACGATTTTTTTCACAGCTAATGAACGATAAAACACTGACAGCTAATCAGAAGTTATTCAAATTTAAAAGACGTGTGCATTTGAAATAGCAGGCGACATTGTAGAGAAGCAAACGGAAATTGCGCAGCAAACTGAGTAACATAAAATTACCTTAGCGCTAGTTTGGACAACATTGTCTTGCCTCCTTTGAAGGTGCAGTAGAAAAGAGTCCATATTGTTTTTATTTTCACTACATTGACTACATTTTAGATTCACTGTTTAGATGCGCTTGCAGCGTGCATGCTAAGGACATCTACTGGTTGAATTTGTGTAAATGCAACAAAAACAGACAGTTGTCGTTCACTGGTGTGGACGCAAATATAGTTATCGCTGTATTTATAGTTAACATTATCGCTCTTAGTGTGAACGGGTTTATAGAACCGCTTGTGGGAAAGTTGACACAAATTTGACACACAGATAGAGGACAGTGTGAACATTAAACAAAGCAAGTTTGGAGTCTCTAACTCAAACTCTTTATCGCTAACCACTTCTCCAAATCTTTTTGAACCATAAGGTCTAGAAGGAAAAATGTAAAATTCATAAGGTCATGGGTTTTTTTTAGTGTGAGAAACCTCTTTTTTTCTCCATCCATGTTTGTCTGATTTTTAAAGTTGGCTCAAGATCATCTTTAGACCACGCTGGTAAAAAGTTATGGAATTCAAGTTGATTTGTCAAACCACTCTTGAATAATGTGCAAATAAATTCAATGAAAATCATAAGAAAATAGATGTGAGGCTATATCTCTGCAATGGTTTGGCATATTAAGACCAAACTTGGTTTGTGTTATAACAGCCATGACCTGAGGCTACCTGCACAGTTTTGGTCAAGCGCCACCTAATGGTCAGGAGAAAGGGAAAATGGCGTTTAACTAATTCCTCATAATTTCTTAATAATTTGGCCAAAAATCACAAAACTGGTCTCTTTAAATGTGATGGAGTATGTCGAGCGAGTTGAAGCAGACATTTTAGGGTCGGCCATTTTGAATTTTGTCGTAAAATGCTTAAATATTTGTGAAACTTAATATGTGTCTTTGGCAACATGCTCTAACGTGACTCAAAAAGTTATAAAGAAATTAAAAAAAAATCAATATATTCCTTGGGTCATGCTGAGAACATAGATACCAATTTTGGCATAGTCAGCCAAACTTCCTGGCTGTCATTTTGATTTATGCTGAAAATACTTTTTTCAAACTCCTCCTAGACTGTTGGTCCAATTTTCACCAAATTTGACTCAGATCATCTTCAGACCATGCTGGCAAGAAGTTATGGATTTCGTGACGATTTATGCAAAACGGTTTTTGTTTAATGCATCAATGGATTTTATGGAATCATGCCAAACTGTGTCTGAGGCTGTATCTCTGCCAAGCTTTGACACATTGACACCAAATGTTGTGTGTGCCATTGTCACCTCTCACTGATCACACCACATTGATTTCAAACCAGAGTGATAAGCCATTGAATCATTACTGGTTGTTTTTATGATTTTTTTTTTCAGCCATTTTTACTAAAATCATCTTAAAATGGCTTTAATTACTCATTGCTGCAGTTGGTCTGATGCTTCCTGCCATGCACGCTTCTGTAGTGCTTGGCCCCTTAATTGCTGCTTGCAGCTATGTTTTTAGTCATTTTAGTTCTTCAACTTAAACTCAACTTAAATATTGCTTTGGCAGCAAGTTGAAACTGAGATTTATACATCACCTGAAAGCTGAAGCTTTCGATTGATGTATGGTTTGAGATACGATTTGAAAATCTGGAATCTGAGGGTGCAAAGAATTGAGAAAATCGCCTTTAAAGTTGTCCAAATGAAGTTCTTAGCAATGCATATTACTAGTAAAAAATTAAGTTAATGAAGTTTACAAAATATCTTAATCGAACATGATCTTTACTTAATATCCTAATGATTTTTAACAAAAAAGAAAAATTTATAATTTTGACCTATACAATCTATTGTTGGCTATTGCTACAAATATACTTGTGCTACTTACGAACCAAAGCCACATGTATCTTATTTCATTTCAGTTAGTGTTTATTTTATTTCAAGTCGAAAAGTTTTACTTAGAAAGGTCACATTCAAGAAGCAAATTCCATTTTGTGTTGACTTTAAACTCTTCCTCCACTTTGAAATTTTTCCTCCACTTTTGACGTACTGCACGGCCAGCATATTTTCACCTTTCATCATTAAAAACATCATGCATCAGTTCAGAGTTTAGTGCTGAGCGGTGCGCAGTCTGCTACGGTCAAAGTTCTCCTCTCTTTACATCAACCATATGGGGGCATTACAGCAGCTCTTACTATAATTGTGTTATTGAGTACAGCCTTGATCTGTGTCAACCATAACTCTGAGTACTGCTACATGGCAATAACTCTTTCTGCCTTCTGCCTTTTGACTTCTCTCTTAAGGCATCTTTGTCCAGATATAACTACAGATACCATCATGAAAAGAACAGTCAACAACATGTCCTTCATTTCAATATCAAAATACCAGGCGGGCCATTATTGAAAGCAGAGTTGGCTGAAATGAAAGTACCTCAGGGGAAGTTCAGGAGGTATATAGTTGCTGAAGGGTCAAGGGTATGGCCTTTTGCTGGGCCACAGGCTGCTGAAGAAGGCTGTGTTACGGAAACAGGAGTGTGATAAACGCAGCTTCGTTCCATGTGCCATGCCCTTTATTGTGTGATATGGTATTCTTAGACTGGGACAGGTTTCTTTAGTCAGGTTTAAAATTACAGAGAATATCAAGTGTTTGTGTGATATGGAGTCATTTTTGTATGACTGCGCTTTGGAAGCTTTTGATGTTAAGATTGCAGTTTCCAACTGCAAAATTTTCTTTCTTGCTTAATTGTATTTTTATATAATAGTTTTTATCCTAGTAAACATTTTCTTATGAAACATCCTGTATACTGTAAACTCAGAATCTTCTATTTTTCATTTTATTTCACTATTTGTTCAGTCTGGGCTAATCAGTAAGCCCAGACTGAACAATCTGATCAATAATAGCACATTCTCATTCTCGGTGTCTGCTTGTGTATTTCCAATTGATTAAAGTTGATTTGAGGATGTCTGCACAAAACTAGCGTTCACCTAGGAAATCTTTAGATTTAAATTCTTAGCTGCTTCTTTCCAGAGCAGCCCACTGTAAAAATGCACAATAGTAAGGTAGCAGAGAGTATGTAACGCTAATATAAGCAGTGGAATCGAATAGGTAGGTAGTTACAGATCACTAGGCTAAAAGAGTGTTTTCTCATCCATGTCGATTTTGAATGAGGTCAGACTGGGTGACGGTATCCGGCCTTGAGTAAAGGTTGGATGAGGCCAAGTTTCGGATGATGGCCACCATGTTTCAAAGTGGGTCATAAAGTGAGTGTGGATGGTGGAGGAGTTTAGAAAGGAAGCCAAAGGGATGTAGATAAAAAATATCCACCCACTATCACAGATGTTTACTGACAGACTGGAAAGAAATTGTCCTAGAATGTGTCACACCAGTGCACTCCATGTGTTTTTTTGCCTGAAGAATACACTGATGCATAGTTTTTTGTTGTGTTAGCAGATACTATGCATGCATATGTTTTATTTTTTAATAAAAAATAAAATTATCATCTTCTGAGACTTTGAGTTCTTTGGGATTAACCTTCAGAGCTGCTCCTATAATAAAAGTTCATTGCCCTTTCACCGTCATTCTTTAAAAAAAAAAATTTTTTCCTAGAGCAATTGACGACTTACCGTATTATCAAACAGCATCAGTATCTATTTGTTCACACACCATGTCAACGGAGTGAGAGATTTTCTGAGAGAGATAGAAGAGAGAAAGATGACCCATACCAGCTGTTGGTCCAGGACTGGCATCATTGCCAGATCGAGATTCTGGATCTCCGCTCAGCTCTGACCTAATCCCTGGGCGAGCTCTCCCAGATGGGCAGACAGATTTAGATCAGCCACCCTGACATGCACTGACCGGACTCGACAGCAGTCCCGCATCTCGGCTGTATCACTGAAGAGCCACAGAAATTGCTGCCAAATTCCTAAAAGTGATGTATTAACCATGAATGATGATCACAGTTTTAGTTGCAAATTGCAGGCTCTAATGGTTCCCAAAACATCTACTCTGTGTCACTGTTGACTTTAATCAAATGAATTATGGGAAATGGTTCCTCTTAAAACATGTAAAAACTAGTCATCTTCAATACTTTGGTTCTTGGCGTTTACTCTTGATTGCATTTCCTTTTCATCTGATCCTTAACTTTATTATTATTATTATTATTATTTTCAAACCTTTAAACGCTGCCTTGCTCTGTTGTTTATTTTATATATTATGCATTTAATTATTTAATGTGTTTAGGTTTACTTCTAATTGAAGTGTTCATAGCTTGTGATTAAATGACTTCACGGCTTCCCACAAAAGGAAAACAGGCTGTAAGCCAGTGAACGTCTGTTGTTAAATGCTCTTTCAAGTGATCCTTCTGAGATTACGTGTAGAAATATGAATAATGTACGATTTCACCCTCATATTTTAACTGCTGTTGAGAATTTGTGCACACTAGGGTTCTTTTAATGTCAGTGCCTGTAATTACCAGCTCAATATTATACCAATTCACTAAAACCACACAAATACTCATTTACAATTAGTTCTATATCCAATTGGTTTCGGAACAAGACTGCTGTGGGTGCCGTCATTACTGAGTATTTTCATGAGTCGCCATAACACCTGTTCATTCAAAAGCCAATCCTGTTGAGAGTGACTTGCATCAGGCATTTGGTTTCACAGCAGGGTGTTTGCTGTAGTAATTGAGAATGCTGGAGGGCACAACAGTAGCATCCACATCTGGGAATTCCCAACCTGGCTCATGGCTTCTTAATTACTCAACCAAACATGGACCAGAAATGGTGGAGATAAACCTTTAGAGAGGTCTGCAGTTAATGTGGCAACTCAAGTGCTAAATGTTTTTCTCGTAGGGATACAAAATGCAAGTTGTGGCACAAATAGGAAATGTGTATTTTCTAGCTTGTATTTGGGATTCAGTTTTCAGTGTTGGAGGTTACGCATTACAAGCAACTTAAGTTTCATAATTGGATTACCTTTTTTTGTAAAGTAAAGTTGCCAAAAATGTAGCTTTTAAATATTTTGTTATTTAAAAAAATGGACCCTGGACCACAAAACCGGTCATAAGGGGCAATTTTTTTTAAAAAATTGAGATCATCTAGGTGGACTGATTTTGTGGTCCAGGGTCACAAATACGCAAGCCCAGCTCTGGTGACAAACAGTAATGCAAAAGTAATGTGATGCATTACTTTCCATGAAGTGTAAGTAAATAACGCAATTAGTAACTTTTTCATGGAGTAACACACAATTTGTAATGCATTACTTTTAAAATTAACTTTCCCCAACACTATCATTTATAAGTTCTAAATGCACCGTTTATATTGTGAAACTCTTGGTAGCATCCTGTCTATGCTCAAGATAATCATGCAACAAGTCTGTCTAAATTGCAAGCACCGAAGCTGTGCTTCAGTTTAAAGCTCAGTGATGGACTTCAGCAACAGTAAAATGGGGGATTTTCTTTGTATCCTACTGTATTTTAAATGTAAACCAATTAAGATGTCCTTTAATTGGCTTAAAGAATAAAATTACTTTATTTAAAATGTTAGTATTTCTGAGTATTTTCTCAAAACACCTCTTAAAATGCTTGCTACGAATGCAAAAATGCAGAAAATTTAACCTAATCTTTTTATGACGGACGAAAGTTTCACAGGCAGCGTGTAAACATGATTGACACAACTTGAGGTTGTTTATTTTTTAACGTGCAAAAATTTCAGACGAGAATTTCGAGAATTTGCAAGGACCTTTACTTTTGATATGAAACAAAGTCTTTCAAATTCTGTATATTTTATTACAGTATTCAAACTAAAAATACAGTGTTGGCACTGTTTAATGTTGAGTAACAGTTCAAGAGAAGTAGAAATGCAAATGCGCACATGAATTATTCATCTCTGCTTTAATACCAGTTTAAGCATGAAATAAACTTGAATGAACGTCAAAAGGTATGTTAAAAGAAGAGTATAATTTACTAGGGGTGGGAATCTTCAGGCACTTCACGATCTGATCCGATTCTGATTCTGGGAGTCACGATCCATTTCCAAAACGATTCTTGATCTATATATTTTTACCCCCAATTAATTCTTCTGCTGTGCAAATACATCTTAAAATTGTAGTTTTTATGCTTTTTGTTTATAGTTGGAATCTCTGTATGTCAGTACTGCCATCATAAAGGTGCCATAGAATGCATTTATACAATATTTTAAATTGTTCTCTGATATCTACATAGAAGGTATGTGGCATAGGAAAGGGCAAAAAATCTCCAGAAACGGTTTTACAGGTCCATTTACAACCCTAGGATTTGTCCCTAGAATGAAATGCTCTGTTATTGCCTTATTTGGAATCTTCATGAATATTAATGAGCTCTGCTCTGATTGGCTGTTTCACAGAGCTGCTCATCTCTATAGCTGGCACATTGATAAAAATATGTATTTAATTAGGAACTCTAGCCGCTTTTAATATGTGGTTTGTTGAATCTGCCGTTTTGAATCCGCGACATTTTAGTCTCGTTACTGTGACCGCTCTGTGTAAAGTTATAATGCAGAGGGAGTGCTTACTTACCACACAAGTTCAGCTGCTTGACAGTGATACTTCACCATCATCAGCGCAGTTATTTCTCCATCATTCGCCATCATCAGCGCAGTCGTCTCTCTGTTTATGTGGTAAGTGAAATCTTTTGTACTGCAATGTAACAGGCTAACACTAGCATTAAGCTAACCGTGTCCCTTCAGTGGCTTGGATTTGGCGATGCAAATGTTGGAGGCGTAACTATTAACGATCCCGACTATTGTGCAATAGTCGGTGTTATGTTGGAATTTACCTATTTTTCAGTGGTGTTTTGCAAAAACTAGATTTATATAAGGAGGAAACGATGGTGTTTGAGACTCATATGTCTTGTCTATGTACAGAACTGTTATTATTCAACTATGCAAAGGTAAATACAGATTTCCATTCTATGGCACCTTTAAGTGTAGACTTTAGCGATTTTGAGATGCATCTGTTTAAAAGGAAGATATTGAAAAAATATACTAGAAAAATATCCCATGAATAAAAAGTAGGGAAAAGTCAACAAATCTCTCAGTAATTCATTTGGCAGCGCTACATTTAGTCCCCGTACTCTTGCCAACCACAGGTGTTTGTAAGCAGCCACAGAGCGTGTTGTTTTCTCAGGGTTTCGGGGCTTTTGCCCCTGGCTCCCTGATTGAGGTACAGGCTCTGCGGTGACTTGGTTTCCCGAGAGCCGTTGTTGCTAACGCTAGCAGTGGCGGCAAGGCCAGCTGACAGTCACAGGAATGGGCCATGACTGGCTGCTTGTTTTGTGCCACGATCTCTCACTGTTCACGCCCGCTGAAAAAATAAATACTCTGGCTCCGGAGCTATAAATAATGGATGACTTGTCCACTGTCACTTTAAATCTTGCGTCTAGCCACGGCCTGGCCATTATTAGGGTCTCCCTTTCTGTTTTCCTCTCTCGCTCTTACATTTGTCTCTGTTTTACCACAGGAACCGCAGTCTATCATGCCGGTGTCAGTCTCTCTACAGATTGTCACAGGAATGGAAGATTTACATAGTAAAATAAACCTTTCTTTGATATCTTCCATGACTCCCCAACCATAAGGACCACAGCCAACATCAAAACATCCTGAAGAAGAAAGACACAGGAGAGAGAGAGAGAGCGGGCAGACGTGTGCAGTAAAGGTAAACATTTTCATCTGCCCAGATCCCGGTCTTGCATTTGATAGGTGCTGTAAGAGTGCTCGAGGGGCCGTGACTCAGAATCTGACCCCATCAAGCTAAACCAGTCGCCTCGCTGCAGCCCCTGCATGTGATGTCCATGGAACCCTGTCATGTTAAACATTGAGCAGGCCTGATGAAAATCTGTCCCGAGGATAAGTGAGAAGAGAAGGGAGAGCGAGAGACGTGGAGAGCGAGCGAAAGCTCAGGCCCACCCATTCGAACAGGAGAGATCATGGATTATTCACATTTGCAGCTGTGATAAGGAGAAAAATTGATGAAGAACAGCTGGCTGGAGCATGATGCGTGAAGGCTAGAAGCTGCTCCACCTTTGAAACAGCTGGGAAGCTACCAAAGAGTGCTTCTGTTTGCCCCAGTCACGGAAACAAATCATTAAAAGCCAACATCTAGCTTTAAACTATGGCTTATATCTCTGGCTTGGAGGGTGGAAGTTCTAGTCAGAGGGAGATAAAGGAACTGAGACCAGTGGTCAGCATATTTCAAACTGTGGTGACTGTGTGGAACATGTGGGTTTGAATCTAGCCCATGTGGCTTCCTGGTCATATTCCTCTCTCTCTCTCTTAGTAATTTGCTGCCCTTTTGGTAATTAAGTGCAAATGCTCAGAAAAGTGTCACACTGGGATTTCGGTATCCATGGCTTTGCAACCCACAATAACAATTAAAAGGATTTGAAGTCACGCACTACTTTTTAATTTGTTAGAAACAACAAAGAAGTAGATGTATTTATTTATTAGCACCAGTACTTCTTATTTTTAATTAATTACAACTAGCAAAGTAGTACCTCTTGTTTTAATAAATTATGAATAAATTATAAATAAAAAATAATCATACAAACTAGTATTATTATTTTTAGTAGTAGTAGTATTTAAAATTATTTTCATTTAATTAAATGATTACTTATATTATTTATTTACCTGTACTTTGTTTTTAAATACAACTATTATTATTATTATTATTATTATTATTATTTAGTTTTTTCTCATTCATTTATTTATTTAGCACCAGTATGTCTTGTTTTTAATCAATTCTAAATAAAAAAGTGAATACAAATAAAAATAATAATAATAATAATTTTTTTAAGCTACACTATGGAATTTACCATTCACCAATCACCATTTTATTAATTACTTATTAATTAATTTAACACCAGTACTTATTGTTTTAATAAATTCTAGACAACAAAGTAAATATTTTATTATTATTATTATTATTATTATTATTATTATTATTATTATTATTATTATTATTATCATTATTATTATTGCTACACTATGGAATTTACCATTATTTTAGTAGTATTTAAAAAAATGTTCCTTTTAATTTAATTAATAATTTATTAATTCATTTAGCACCAGCATTTGTTTTTAATAAATTCTAAATAACAAAGTTAATACTATATTATTATTATTGTTGTTGTTTTTGTTGTTGTTATTATTATTGTTATTTTTATTCATATTGTTATTTTAATTAAATCTACACTATGGAATTTACCATATATTTTATTTAGTATATAGTATTTCAAATTAGTTTTCATTTTTTTATGTTTTAGAAATTTATTTTATTTTATTTTTATTTTTTATGTTTTATTATAATTTTGTTTTTAAGGCACTTTTTATTTTACTTTTTATCAAATTCAGAATCTATTTTTAGAATTTCATTTTCATTTTAGTAAAAATATTTAGATTTTTTTTTCTGTTAGTTTTTTTTGTGTATATTTAGTTTTATTTATTTAATCTTTTTCATTGTAGTTATTTTAGTACATGTTAAACTAAGTGAAAATGAGAAATGTTGCCTTGCAAACTAGCTAAAATATATATATATATATTTTGTGTTATTTCATTTAAATTATTTTATGTAAAATAACAATTATGTTAAATAATTATTTATTTGTATTCTGTTTAATTTATATAATTTTATTTTAAGTATTTTTATTTGTGCATCTTTGTGCAACCAATATAGATTTAAAATAAAATATATTATTATTTATTAATTTTCTTAAACGCTTAAATGCCAAAATGTTATCTCCTTCGCTTTCTTGTTATACCCTACGAACCATGCAGCTTTGAAGTTAGTATTTTTAGTTTTAATTGTTGAGAGACGTCAGTCTGTGGCATTTGACCAACAAAACGTTTCAATGTAGTTTTTACTCTACAAATTTGTAAATGAGAGTTCACCAAATGTAACTACTTTGATGAAACCTCTACGCATATGCCATTTGTTCCAGCTCTCCCACGTTCACATGCATGCTAATGAAAGTGACTGTAACACAAAGTGTAGTGTGACCCCGTCAAAATGAGATGCTGCGAATCAAACCATCACAGCATCTGCCTTTTGCTGTTAACACCAGCCAGATCACACTCATCACTATTCACACCAAGGACCTGGTGTGAGGGAAAGGGGAGTTTACCTGGACAGGTAGCCAGTCGGCTTTGTCTGTGGTCCGAGTCACTCTGGATGTGTGAAGGGATTTAGGTTGACACGACGTTGGTTAGATACAGAGAAAAGGAGACGTGATGGTTGAGGCTGGGGGCATGGGTGGATTGTTTTTAAATCAAGGTCTCGTGTTGCCACTGTGAATTTTTCATCAGTCTCCTAAATTAAAAATGTGAGCGGTCATCACTTATTTGTCAAGCCGTCTCAGCGCAAAAGGTGGATATGACAGGGGGTTTACGTAAGGCCTTAGGAGCCTACAGCTAAAGCCTGACTGCAGACCACGAACACAAAGACACAGAGAGGAAATACTGTCTCGCATTTTTTGTGATATAGGAGATTTAAGTGCTCAGAGGAAGGTGGAAAAAGTCGCAGAGCTTTTCAGCAATCTTAGTAGATGACATTTCCCACTATCTCAACATATGGAGCAGCTTACGCGTACTTATTCTATGCAAAACCCCGATTAACACTAAGCCCATACATATAGACAACATGTAAACATTTACAGTTTATCTCTGGAAGTAGTAAATGGGGCCATGTTGTAATCCGCATTTGATACAACACATGCACCTTTTCTGTAATCCTAGGTTTAAAGATGACCGAACCAGGGCTTGTTGTTGAAATCAGAGTTTTTATTTTATTTTATTTTATTTTATTTTTAGGGCCCCGTGAGTTTTTTCCCCCCTCAAATTCAGAGATTTCCCAAAATTTTGAGTTTTTTATTTTATTTTATTTTATTTTATTTCATTTTTTAGGGCCCTTTTTTTTTCTAAAATTCAGATATTTACCAAAATTCTGAGTATTTTTATGTTATTTTATTTCATATTTTTAGGGCCTTATTTTTTCCCAACTTCAGAAATTTCCCAAATTTCTGAGTTTTATTTTATATTTTATATTTATTTTTTATTATGTTCTATTCTTAGGGCCATATTATTTCCAAACTTCAGAGATTTCCCAAAATACAGAATTTTATTTTATTTTATTTTATTTTATTTTATTTTATTTTATTTTATTTTATTTTATTTTATTTATGTTCTATTCTTAGGGCCATATATTTTAAATTTTATTTTATTTTATTTTTAGGGCCCAATGAGTTCACATTTTTCTCAAATTCATTATTTTATTTATTCTTAGGACCCTATTAGTTTTTCCCCAAACACAAATTGTTCTCAAAATATAGTTATTTATTTTTTATTTTATTTTATTTTATTTTACTTTACTTTATTTTTAGTGCCCTATGAGTTTTATTTTTCCAAACTTCAGAGATTTCCCAAAATACAGAATTTTATTTTATTTTATTTTATTTTATTTATTTATTTTTTAAGTTTACTTTTAGTTTAGTTTTAGGGCCCTATGAGTTTTTCCCACAAACTCAGAATGTTCCCAAAATTCTGTCATTTTTATTTATTTTATTTTATTTTATTTTATTTTTAGTCCCCTATAAGTTTTATTTTTTTCCTAAATTTAGAGATTTCCCAAAATTCAGAATTTTATTTTATTTTTAGGGCCCTGTTAGTTTTATTTTTTCCCAAATTCAGTTGTATTATTTATTTGTTTGTTTGTTAGTAAGTAAATGCAATTTTATTCTCAAAAAAATACTGGTAATAAAATAAATGCATAAAAAATTTATATTTTAATTCATTTTTAAAATGTAAAAACACAACTGTTTCACACAGTGGATAATATTTAAATAGCAGCCATTTCATTTTTTTTTTTTTTTTTTAATATTCACAGACAGATTGCGATTCAATTATTTCTACTGCCCTAGTTTTATTTATGAATTTTTTTTAATCCAAAATTTGCCAAACTTTGTGACAGTCCATGTTATACTATTTATTATGTGATTACGTTCCAATTTTCTGCATTGCAGAAATCATTGAGCCCTATTTATTTATTTATTTATTTTTATTTAATTTTATCATTGACTGACTGAGAACAGAGAGAACAGGTTGGCTTACTGGTCTTGTGGTTTATTTTTATTTTAGGACTTCAAAAAAACAAAGACCAGGTGAAAGGAACCTTTATTTTCACATTTCTGTATGATGTTTTGTCAGTAAGCCTTTTAGTCTCCTCGTTTGGCTTTGTTTTGGCTTGCGTTTCCTCTGGAGAAGGCGATGGCCGTCTGTTTCAGGGACAGGAAAATGATACAAACATAAACACTGGCCAAGCGACGGTTCCCCTCGGCAGCACGAGCGCACACACTGCAACAGGTGATGTGCCAGATCTCAGAGTATTGGCACTTGCTGGATACACACACGTTCGCAAACACATACTATCTCCATGGATGGCTGCAGTTCAGCTGCCAAATGTGGGGGCGTTTGGCAACGATGCCTCCTTCTGTGTGACCGAGAGCAGAGAGGTAGATCCAGAAAAAAAGTTTTTGTTTCATCACCTGTTGTGAAGGGTCAAGGTACGTTCCTCGTAATTGGCATCCACATGTTGCTAAAAAGACTGGCGTCAGACCTTTCCGTAATCCAGAAGTCCTCCAGCAAACTCCTTTGAAGATCTCAGCGATGAGTTTCCTATTTAGAAAACACCACATGGTGCATTTTAAGTTGTTTTTTCCTAGAGGGAGCAGGAAACCGCTCGGGTCTTTCAAAGCGGTCAGGGGTTAATGCACTAATGGCATTAAAAAGAGAGGCCCATCCACACATCTGGAACGAGTGGTTCCTCCAGAAGAAAGTTTTACTTTGTTTTAAAGGCAAAGGATGAGCATCTGTGGCAGTGCACTGCCAGAGGATACTAGAAAATTCTGTTTCAGGATAACAGAGCTTGTTTTCATTTAAAAGGTTGGTGTGCTTCACCAGGAAGACTTCCGTCTCTGTTGCTTGACCTCCTGCGGCCCAGCAGGTTTAAACTACTTTAGGGAGGAAGAGTGAAGGAGGTTTAAAAGGAGAAGAGGTATGTGTTGCATTGTCTTTTGAAGGGATACTCCACCCAAACATTCTCTCATCATTTGCTCACCCTCATGTCATCCCAGATCTGTATGACTTTCATCCTTCAGATTTGAAGAAAAATAATCCGTCCCTGTGAATCGATATAATGCAAGCATATAGGACCTCCAGAGTTGGTTTAATGTAGACAACATCGAGCGTAGACAACATCGCTGGCTTTTTTTTAAGATTTATTTTTGGCATTTTTTTTTGCCTTTCTTAGGACAGGAGAGTATATTAGACAGGAAGCAAAGTGGGAGGAAGAGAGGGGGGATGGGATCAGGAAAGGCCCATGGGCCAAGACCCGAACTTGGGATGCCCAAAGTGCAATGGTGCCAAGGTGCCAATAGTCTTGTGGGCAGTGCACCAACGACATTGCAGGTTTTTAAAATGTAAACCATAACTTCTGACCAAATGCCATATGCAAGCATATTCTGAAACTTAAACAAGTGACATGGAAGCACAAAAAACAGTCACTTAAAATGGTCTTATTATTGGGAAATGGCATCTGGTCTCCTTCCCTGTGTACCTGAGCATTACTTTTTTGCTAACCTTGGAGGCTTGCCTAAAAGTAGCTTTGCTGAACCCCCGTTGGACAGTTAGCCAGGACTTAAAGGAGTACTTCCAGAACAAAAATTTACAGATAATTTACTCACCACCTTGCCATTCAAGATTGACATATAATGGACTTCAATGGTGCCCCCAAGTTTGAACTTTCAAAATGTTTTTTTAAATGCAGCTTGAGTGAAGAGTGTTATTTAGCAAAATGATTGTTTTAAACAAACTGACAATTTATATAGTTTTGAACCTCAAACACTTGTCTTTGTCTATGTCTGCGTGTTTTTTCAAGTTCAAGACAGTTAGGGTAGTTCAAAAACTCCTATCTTGTTTTCTTTCCCAACTTAAAAATCATCCTACATCGCTGCAGAAGTACCAACCCAGTGTTTACAAAGTGAACATGCCAAGAAGAACAAATGTCCTTTACTAAAAAAAAGGTAAATTTTAGAATCTTGAAGTTGAGGAAGAAAACAAGATTTTTCGACATACCCTAACTGTATTGACCCGGATTACACAGATTACGCATGCGCATCACACAGACGAGACAAGACGAGCATTTGAGGTTAAAAAGTATATAAATTGTAAATTTGTTTAGAAAATGACAGATTGTTTCGCTAGATAAGATCCTTCTTTCTCAGCTAGGATAATTTAGAGCCATTTAAACTGCATTTTGGAAGTTCAAACTTGGGGGCACCATTGAAGTCCACTATATGGAGATAATTCCTGAAATGTTTTCCTCAAGAAACATAATTTCTTTTTACGACTGAAGAAAGAAAGACATGAACATCTTGGATGACAAATTATCTGTAAATTTTTGTTATGGAAGTGAACTAATCCTTTAAATCTGCGGGGACCTTCGTGCTCACCTTTGCGCTCGTGCTGATGCGGCATGAGAAATGTTGCAGAATAATGGTGTAAACGCCAAACGCAAAGTGAATATACACATTGTGCTTGCATTTTTTTGCCCAGCCTTACTTATTTGAACCAGAATATGGAGACGATGAACTGAGAGAGATGGACATTCTGGGCCTTGAACGTGGTTGCTTTCAATGCAGGATCAGAAAGCTCTTGGATTTCATAAAAAAATATCTTAATTTGTGTTCTAAAGATAAATAAAGGTCTTACGGAATGACATGAGGGTGAGCAAATGCTGAGAGAATTTTAATTTTGGGTGAAATATCCCTTTAACAGATTTGAATGATGACTCTGATTAGGCCTTGAAGTTTTGATCGTAAAAAGTGGCGCATTTTACAAAACTTTTGAAAATGCTTCCACCCCTCAGGGGGGTGGAAGAAAATGCACTGAACTTCAGAAATTCCCCATACAGGCCCTCAGATAATTTCGTGCAGTAGCTGCTGGATGCTATTTCTTGCTTCGTTATCAAGAAGCTAATAATAGCCGAGCATTTCTTTCTTGGCGTCTGTCTCTTCGCTCAGCGTGTTTCCTTTAAGGATATCCTGATCAGATTTATATATATATTTTTTCCCCTTCGCAGGCGGATCTCATCATTTGCTCTCTCACCTTTTCTCCCTGCTCTCTACTGTCAGCCTTTTAAATATAGGCCTCCAGGTTCGCAAGCATGTTTGTTTTTGAGATTCTGATTGGAACAGAGCGCTCTCTTTCTCTCTCGCCCTGTAGTCACGCAGCCGTCATCACCTCCAGTGGCTGCAGCCGTGGCCTCATTTTCCGCAGGGACGCGCTCCACTTATGGTGCACTCTTAATTACACTCTGCACCGCCGAGGTACGTTACACACCGTCACTGCAACCGACCTCAAGAAAGATAGAGCTCGAAGCAATGGCTGCCAGACATGCTCATTTTTCTTCTCTTCAAACCGGCTCTGGAACACGCATCGAGAATCCAGCCTCCAGTGTAAATATTGGTACTCTGATTGTTGCGTTTGGCTAAGGCCCTGGCTCGTCTCTTGTGAGTGAGCAGATCTGTAGGCTGTGTGCTCTGTCAGGCCATTAGCCAAAGCAGCACAGGTAGTGAACACATAATGTGTATGGTATTAAAATAATAGTTCACAGAATGTCAGTGCTGCTCTTTTCCATAGTAATAGTGGTCAGTGATTCGTACTGGTGAGCTCCAAAAAGGATTACATAAAGTACTCAAAGCAATTACATAAATTCACAATAACTTTGTGTGAAGAACAGACTGAAATTTAAGCTATTCACTGCTAATCTTCCTCTCCTCCGGAGCTCTCAAATCTCATTTACGCCTTAGTTCAAATACAGAATACTGACTCTATTCTCATCAAGTTTGACATGATCATGCTGTTCTTCAGACCACATGGAATCTCTACCTTATTTTGCAATGCAAAAGTAAGCTATTTTCTGCGAATGTGCAAGACGTGTGATTCATTTGCAGCTAGGTAGAGAACAGGAAAAATTAGTGCAGTAAATTGTAAAAAGATTTGTGCTACAGACCAGTGTGTTTAAGATTATGATGTCAAAATAAAATAATACAAGAAATATAGCTTCAAGCTGTGATTACTGGGGTTCAGGTGCTTTAAGGCATTTAAGCACATATGAAAAAAGACATTACGTATTATTTAGCAAACCTGTAACTAACTAAATCAATGATTTCGAAAAGCATTTTGGTAAAATACAGGTAATTTGCCATAGAAATATGTTTTTATGCTGTCGTCTGATCTCTTTAAACTTTGCGTGCTTGTCTAGAATCACCTGTTGCATGTGCTCACCAGGATTCGTGAAGTTTTGAGTTTTCGTTTTGGGTTTTAAAGGCTTTTGGATATGCTTAAACACATAAAAAAGGGTGAATTTCAACATTTTTTGATAATAATTGCCTTGAGAGTCCAGAGAATTGTACTGCAGTGGTTTTTCCAAATTGAGTGAAAAACCCAGGACTAGTTCGCAAAAGTAGGTTTTTAACATCTTCTAAATCATTTAACTAACGGTTTGATTTACAGCAGTGATTCTAGAGGCAAAGTTATTTGAAACGAAGAGGTCTATCATGTGAATATTGTGCATGTGTGTTAAAAACCGTGCCATGTACAATCATTTACACCAGGGGTTCTCAACTCTGGTCCATAATATCCATTTTAGCTCTAACCTTGATCAAACTCACCTGTCTGTAACTTTCTAGTGATCCTAAAAACCTTGATTAACCTGTTAACTTGTTTTTGATTAGGGTTGGAGCGGAAATCTGCAGGAAAATGTATCTCGCGGACTAGAGTTAAGAACCCCTTGTTTACACCCTTAAAAATGTGAGTTTATAATCACCTGTCGCATCTGCTCACTAGGATTTGTGAAGTTTTGAGTTTTCGTTTAGGGTTTATAGGCTTTTGGGTATATTTAAACAGGACCCTTTTCTAAACAATCCTGGTATAGCTTCCTAAAAGGAGAATTTCCAAATGTTTTGATAATTATTGACCTAGAGAGTCCAGAGAGTTGCAGTACTGCAGTGGATTTTCCAAATTGAGTGAAAAACCTAGGGCTAGTTTGCAAAAGTAGGTTTATCACATCTTCTCAATCATTTAACCAACGGTTTGATTTACAGCAGTGGTTCTAAAGGCAAAGTTGTTTGGAACGAGGAGGTCTATCGTATGATAAAAATATTGTGTGTTTGTGTTGAAAACCGTGCAATATACAATCATTTACACCAGGGGTTCTCAACTCTGGTCCGTGAGATCCAGTTTCCTGCAGAGTTTAGCTCTAACCTTGATCAAACTCTCCTGCTTGTTACTTTCTAGTGATCCTAAAAACCTTGATTAACTTGTTAACTTGTGTTTGATTAGGGTTGGAGCTGAAAGCTGCAGGAAAAGGATCTCGCAGGCTAGAGTTGAGAATCCCTGGTTTACTCCCTTGAAAAATGGGATACCTCCCATCAGTGGCCATTTTCTTTCAAATTTCTGACAGACATTTAGGGCTGTGAGTCAGGCCCACCGAGTTTCGCTCCAATCAAGTATAGTTAACCTTGTCTAATAGGTGCTCAAAGTTCATCGGCCTATGGTGGCCATGCTGTTGGAGATATGCAAATGTCCTTATAGCTGCCTTTGGCACTTTGGACCAAGACCGTGCATACCAACTTTTTATGTCGGTGGGACAAAAGGTTGAATATTTATGGTCGTTTTTATGTTCTTTCCTCTTATAGCACCACCAAATGGCCAAGTTCCGCAGTCTTCAGATTCAGCTCTTACATATCGTTGTTTTTTCCAGAGAATGCACAAATTCTTTTTCAGAGAATGTTCCTGCAATGGTTTGCTTCTGATAAGGCAAAAAACCTAGGACTAGTTCGCAATAATAGGTTTTTAAAAAAAAATGCTAAATACCCAAAAATTTTGCTAGGGTCATGGACAAATCTGAGGCCTAGATTTGTCGGACGTGAGCCAAGAATTCCAATGACATAAGACACTTGAACCTGAGATGAACCATTTAGGAGTTTTCGTACTTTTGATCGCTGTAGCGGCCCCATCAGGCTGATTGGGGCGAGTCTTGGTAATGTTGTAGATGGTGTGAGTACTATCATCCCTCAAAGTTTCAAGTCTTACATAGAAGAGAAGAAATTGTTGAAATCGTTTTTTTTTTTTTTCTTGTTTTATTTGCGCACAAAATGTATTCTCGTAGCTTCCTAAAATTACAGTTGATCCACTGGTGTCACATGGACTATTTTACAGATTAACCTTTCTGGGCTTTGAAAGTTTTTATATGGGACTGAGTGAAATGCTGACAATTTTAATTTTTGTACAAATTGTTCTTTTACCAAAAATGTGCACAAATTAAGCGGTTTGAAAATGGACTTGCACAGAGAGGTGAGGTAGATGGTAAAAGCTGATAAATGCTCAGCTGAGAATGTGCTGACGGGAATAACCGCACATTGACCACTTGCATTAGAAATTTGATTTATATCAGCAGCCCCGGTGCTAAGGGAAAGGGAAGGGGTTCTGGGATGTGAAATGTATCATGAAAGACACGAATGCGTAAAAAAACGGCTGAATGGCTTTCGCTGCGCCTGCCAATATGTGATATGTAACTCCCTTTTAAAACAGGAGAGATCCATTTCACAAGCTCTCGCTGTCAGGGGAGGCAGAAAAACCTAAATTAGCTTTATTGTTTCTTATCATTGCACAAGATCATATTTCTTCATGTTAAATCACAAGCGCTCATAGCCTTTCGTAATGACTTTGAGAAATCAGCCACTTTGTAATGACCTGTGCTCCAAAAACTCTAACTATTGTTTCAGGCGCAGTTATAACAAATGACCTTTGCTGCTGTAATGTGTGTGTGGAAGTATGTTTGCGGGTGTGTGTTTCCCAAGTGCTCACATTCCCGGCCCCAAACACACTAATTATTGCATACCAGCAGTTTGGTCCAGAGGTTTTCCTGTGTCGACAGCTCATTTGATTCATTAGTAAGCTCCCCGTACGGTTTGACCAGAGGACCCGGAGGGAAGGAAAGCAAGAAAAATTGGGAGAGTGACAAAAATGGGAAAATATAGAGAATAAGAGCACGAGGTACAGGGGGGTGGAGAGACAGAATGAGAAAGATATGAGAGTGTAGGAAGTAAAAGAGAGAGAACATAACTGTGCGCTTTGGGGGAAAGATGGAGGGATGACATTGGAGGTTTGCCCTGATCACTCAAAAAGAAAAAAGATGATTGATTTGCTTGCCTGGGAGATGACATGCCCCAGCCGAAGCAGAGAGCTGTTAACTCGATATGCACAGAACGACTCAAACCTGTTGTGACTTCGAGAAAACACCCAGCTTGACTGGGCCGGCCATAGCGTCGCACAGATTGGCAGCGAGATGCAAGAGACCCACAGGGCAAGATGAGGAAAAGAGGGTGGCGTAACAGGAAATGTAAGGAAGATGGACAGACTCGGAGGCTTCCTTAAATACTCGTTTGCATAGTTTAACTGAGTGTGGCATCTGATGATTTCAATCATCGTCTGCTTGGTGCGAATACATTGAGGCAATAGCTTCATGTGGTGTTGTGCTTGTGCAATTTGGTGGCTTTTCTTCTGTCGACATTCAAGCATGTGTAACCCCTCACGCCCGGGTCCCGCCGCACCCGCTCCGAGCGGGTCTCGAACCCGGGTCTCCGGCACGGGAGGCGGACGCACTAACAAGGAGGCTAAAGGCTGCAACCCCTAGCGTCAGTCGCTAGTGCGTCTCTTGAGATCGGGGAGTGAGGTTTACCTGCACAGCACCTACTAGCTGGCCTCCGTTACACTCACCCCCCTAAACTTCACTCCCATCCGGGTCACGGCACCAATGTAACCCCTCACACCCGGGTCCCACCGCACCCGCTCCGAGCGGGTCTCGGGCACGGGAGGCGGACGCACTAACAAGGAGGCTAAAGGCTGCAACCTCTAGCGTCAGTCGCTAGTGCGTCTCTTGAGATCGGGGAGTGAGGTTTACCTGCACAGCACCTACTAGCTTGCCTCCGTTACACATGCACTAATTATTATGAATCCACTGTGGAAGAGCAAAGCGTTGTTGCATCACAATGCAAAAATTCTGATGCATCGGTGTGGGAGCAGTGCACTTAAATGTTGTTTTCGTGACTATATGTGGTCAGTTCTAGAAGTTTATTTATTCTTATTGGTCCATTACGACTGTTACTGGTAATAAGAATTTTATGGCTCAATGTAACATAAAAGATGTCTTTTACTAGTAGAAAACCCTTGAAAGATTTGTTATTTAAAAAATCCACATAATTTTATACTTAATTTGGACTATGGTGGCTACTGGCGCTATCTGTTGTTATTTTATTATTTCTACTGCAACACAACATAAATACTGATACAATGGCCACAGCTACTGAAAGAACTTACAGGTGCCGATGGATATAAACGTAGGCTTAAACCAAATGTTGTACTATTGATTTTTTTTTTTTCCTCACAAGGAGTCTAAACACCTCTGGATACTGAGTGAAATCAATGCCGAAAAACTCCTTTAGTGGCTGTGGCACCATGACAAGCTTTGGTAGGTTTACATCCTGCCAGGATGGCATCTAGTGTTTCTTGTCTCTGCCATTTGTAAGCTTGTTCAGTAGCTATGGTTTACTAAAAGAATCAAAGGCCTTGGAAAATGGCTTGAAAATAAGTTGTGTTGCAGAAAAAATAGCAAAGATAGCGCCAGTAGCTCACCGAGTGCAACCATTTGACCCATAGTCCAAATGATGTATAAAACAATGTGGATCCTTTTGTAATATATATTTCAGTAAGACATATAATTTATGCTATATTAGGCCAAGTCTTCAAAAGGCAGAAAACACTTTTGACAGTTGGCTATGAAGTTTGTGTGGGTTTGAAACACCCTGTTTACAAAAGATAGTTGAAGATTTGGCCTTGTTTTTAGTGAGAAATCACATAAATCCTAAAATCCAAAACTTTTTTTGCTTTAATACAATTGTAAATGCGTAATTGTGGTGACACATATCATGTGTAGAATAAGTATAAGACCAAATGATAATCTTGGATTTGTTTGCATGTTGTAAGTAATATTACAATTAAATACAAATGTTATTAAGCCATCAGTATCAAAAATTATTATTTAATTGATTAATTTTGCTCATATTTTATAGGCTACATTTTGCAGACTTCACATTCAAGGTCATTGCTTGCTGAGTCTGAAATGTTCGGATGCATATATATATATATTGCATTTGTCATCCTTTTCTATCAAAATGCTTCCTATGGATGTGATAAGCAAAAAAAATCAAACCTGAAAGTTTTTTTTTTTTTTTCTTTCTTTTTTTTTGGTGGACGAAAGTTTCGGAGGCTATGAGAATGAGGTAAATGAGAGCTATTTTTTTATTTTTCTATGCGTGAAAATTTTAAACTCTGGCTGGGCGAAGAATGTTTGAAGTTGACAAGTAAAATGTTAAAAGTTCAAATAAATAAACTTGAATAACTACAACATTATTTCTTCATAAAATATTTGCGAAACCATCTGGTTAACTGTTAACATTGGTGTATGTTGTCAATCTATCTAACATGTCTAATTCAAAACCGCAATTTATGTATAAAATAAAAATGGCAAAACATCACATTCAAATTAATCAACAAAATATGTAAAATCAGAAACCAGCCATACTTTGCAGGCAGTGTTGTAGGGCTGTCAAATGATTAATCACATGCAAAATAAAAGTTTGCATTTACATAAATGATACAGACAGGATTATTGAACTACAGTAAAGCGTAAGTTTCATTATTTACGCATGGTTTCTGTTTGCGTAAGGTCACTGTAATTTCTATTAAACTGTGCAATTTAAACTCTTTAATTGACCTTTGCACCAGTCAACTGATTCCTTACATGGCTGTGCTAGTTTCATGCATCTTACAGCACTCTGTGGTCTCTGAATTTCAGCTCAAATTAGTAGTTCATGTCCTTTTAATTATTTATACAGCAAGTAGCTGTGTACAAAGCGGGAAAATGTGCAGTCAGCCAGTCATTATCACAAAATAAACCCCTTCAGGGTGATGCAAGGCCATTTGCAGTAATGACCAGCCGACTGTGTATTATTCTTCAGCGTATGACGTTAGCGTTGTTATTATAAAGGACATCATCAGGGATGCTGATGTTGAAGTGCGTGTGTCTTTCACACTAACGTAGAAGTCCTAGTACTATCACCTTAACGGGTTTACAGCTGATTTCTTTTCTCTGGTTAATCCCGCACCAAGCTAATGTGGATTTATCTGGACTCCCGTGAGGGCCCTGATTAAATCGAGCTTCCTAAAGCCCGTCCCAGCCTCTCTCTCTCTCGTTCTCGGAGAATAAGCGGCCCCTGCATCAAGCAGGGAAGTGGCGTTGTCGCTACCCTGTCTGTCACCAGCAATTAGCGGTCAGATCAAAGCGCTGATGCAATCACAGCCCCACTGTGGCTTCCTATTATCATCCCCCGAGAGGGCTGACACTGAACGAGCGTGTTTGTGTGTGTCTGTCTTTGAGGGAGGGGTGCTATATCCTTTCCTCACATTCACTGATCTCTGTAGGTAATGCTTGTACCACACCCTTCGTCCTGCAGTCATTAGTACGTTTAAATTTGATTATCTTAACAATCAAATCAGCATTCAGGCTTAACCAGACAGAAGGGCTAGTCACGCTCTTGTTATTTCACATTCAGAGCAACAACTGCTCAAACTGTCTTACCCAACCGTTTATTTTATGGTGCAGACAGACAAAGAAGTAGTTTACAACTCATATAAACACTGGTAGCAAACTTTGGATTATTGATGAGTTACCAAAATAGAGTTAAGTAACTTCCAGAAGTCATCCGATAAAAGCTAATATTTACAGTTTGCCCTCATATGAGTTGAGGATAATGAGGAAAGTCTCAGCTCTCCATTTCACTAGGATTTCTGTTCTGAGCAGTTGGAGGTCTTATTTGCATTGACATATTTTTGGTCTGATAGATATGTGACACCCACACTGTGTTGCAATGTAAACAAACATGAGCACGTAGACAGTAGTTAAGTTCGACTTGCTACTCAGTATGTTGTGAAATCATATACTTATGAAATGAGAGATCTTAAATTTGGAAACTTTTGACTTTTGTAATGTGGCAAGTTGGCCTGTTAGCATTAGCCAGTTAGCGTTAAATGTCAACAGTGGCTGTATCTGAAAGCTTAGGCAGTTGACCTAAAGCTATGCTGCCTTATCAGGCAATGATACTGCAGGCAGTGTTTACGCACGAAGGCACTTCGCGAAACTGATTTCAGACAGACTTCTGAGGCAGCATAATGGTTTAATGGTATATAACAGAATAGAGTGAATATTTAAAGGAATAGTTCACCCAAAGACAAAAATTCTGGCATTATTATAATGGTTTAATGATATATAACAGAATAAAGTGAATATTTAAAGGAATAGTTCACCCAAAAATGAAAAATCTGTCATTAATATAATGGTTTAATGATATATAGCAGAATAAAGTGAATATTTAAAGGAATAGTTCACCCAAAAACGAAAATTCTGGCATTATTATAATGGTTTAATGATATATAACAGAATAAAGTAAATATTTAAAGGAATATTTTAAGGAAAGGAAAGGAAAGGAAAGGAGGTGACGTGAGGCCAAGTATGGTGACCCATACTAGGAATTTGTGCTCTGCATTTAACCCATCCAAGTGCACACACACAGTAGTGAACACACACACACCGTGAACACACACCCTGAGCAGTGGGCAGCCATTGATGCGGCGCCCGGGGAGCAGTTGGGGGTTCGGTGCCTTTTTTACTCAAAAATGAAAATTCTGTCATTAATATCTCAATCTCAAAAACGGCTCGTTTGTCGTAATTATGCTTTTAGATATAAGTTTGTCTCGTTTACAGTAAAAAAAAAAAAAAAAAAAAAAACAGCCCAGGTTGCATTTTGGCAACAGTTGTCCTTTAATTTGTGTTCCAAAGATGAATGAAGGGCTTACAGGTTTGGAACAACAAGAGGGTAAGTAATTAATGACAGAATTTTTATTTTTGGGTGTACTGTCTCTTTAATTACTATTGCTACAATACAAATTTTTGCTAGAAATGACCTCAAAAGTGTAAAACGTTTTACTTTTACACACAAAATGACCACTAACCTTAACTTTCAGACACAGTTTTTATTTTTTAGCCCAGCCGTCAAGGATTGTGGGATATCAAAGACAGCCAAGGATACATCTATGTTGCGTTCAAAAATTAATCAGATGAAGGTATCTCAAGAGACAGGAAGTGAGGCTAGCACTGGATTCGGACGTGCCTTGATGCCTTTATACCTTAGAATGCATCTCCGAAGGGAGCATTTTTCAGCTTTCGGACATGGCAAATGAAAAACAAACATGCCAGTGTGTCATAACAAGTTGTAAACATTTAGTGAACTTGATATTTGTCTGTCTGCAACATAAAATAATGTGGCACAAGTGGATTGTGTATATAATTATATTATATTACATTATATAATGCAAGTAATCTCATGCTAGAAGGAGAATCTGGAATTTGTTGGTAGATCAAGGCTCGTCAAGCCCCAGGAGCACACACCTTTCACGGCTAATTTGGGGACAATGTAATGAAAGCAGCAAAGTGTGGTGCGTCAAATGTCACCCATCACGGTTATTTCAGGGGCCATTTGACGGCGCACTTCCCGTCTGCGAGCGTCTCTCTGATATGTTAATGCTAATTAATGGCATCTTATCATGGTGGCGCTGATGCTCACAATCAGCAAGATCTGGCTGTGTGTATTTCATTTAATGTCCTTCAGCCCCAGCCAGTGGCTGTTAACATCGTTAACCTTTACTCGGACACAATGGAGATAGACAATTGTTTTGTTTTACAAAAATTGTATTTGATCAGGGCTCACCTTTTCCACAAGCCTCTTCTCTTGTCCTTCTAAATGCCAGATAAATAAACAGAGCTGCCTAGAATGTCACTCAGCTCTCCATTTCACAGTCAGGTTTCTGACATATGACTGGAAATTATAAAATAAAAGAAATCGTGGCTCTGTCAGCAATGTTTATTTGAGTGCTACAAACAATCATTTTGAGGATAAAGGTTGGGTTTTTCTGGAAGCCAGATTCTGTAACTTATATATTTTGAATGCAGGTTAATTTCTTGCGGTTTTAACTTCGTATCTCAGAATTGTGGCTTTATTCCAAAGACTTTATAATTTACAATTTTCTTCTTTTTTCTTATATGTGACCCTGGATCACAAAACCAGTCATAATTCATTTTTTTCATAAAATAAATAAGCTTTCCATCGATATATGGTTTGTTAGGATATGACAATTTTTGGCCAAAATACAACTATTTGAAAACCTGGAATCTGAGGATGCAAAAAAATCTAAATGTTCAGAAAATCACCTTTAAATTTGTCCAAATAAAGTTCTTAGCAGTGCATATTACTAATAAAAAATTCAGTTTTGATATAGTTACGTTAGGAAATTTACAAAATATCTTCATGGAACATGATCTTTACTTAATACCCTAATGATTTTTGGCATAAAGGAAAAATCGATCATTTTGACCCATACAATGTATTTTTGGCTATTGCTACAAATATACCTGTGCTAATTAAGACTGATTTTGTGGTCCAGGGTCACATATTTGCACCTTTTTATCACAGTTTGTTCAAAAAATTGTTTTCTGTGTTTTTGAAAGAATAAGAATACAGTAAAAACAATAATATTGTGAGGTATTATTACAATTTAAAATAACTATTTTCTATTTGAATGTATGTATTTATTCCTGATGCAAAGCTGTATTTTCAGCATCATTACTTCAGTCTTTAGAGTCACAGTTGCTGCTCAAGAAATATTTCTTTATCATTCTTTATTATCAGTGTTGAAAACAGTTGTGCCTCCTAATATTTTTGGTGTAACTGCTGTGCATTTTTTATGATCCTTTGAGTAGAAAACTCAGAATAACATTTATAACACTGAAATAGATTTTTTTTGGAAACAATATTTCATGTTTACCCTTGGGCAGAATCTAAAATGAGATATAACAATATGAGTTTCTCTCTACAGTGATTGGCCATATGACTTCTAATCGTTAAATAGTGCTTACTCATGTCACGGCTCGTTTACCTGCCAAACAAATCTGTTTCCTTGTGTGTACCATAGGAAGACTAGTGCACTGCACAAAGATAAAGGACACTTCTAGGCATGCTTCCAAACCCTAGTGAGGACCTAGACAGCATTTTTAGGCATTATAGGCATGCTACCAACACTACAGGCAATTCCAAACAGTAGGCAGCAGAATTATGCTGCCAAATAAGATGCCTTGTTTTGGCCAAAGGCATCACATGAATCCTTCACAGATACTCAATCTCAAAATACATTGAATGAAAAGAACATGTTCTTTATATTTCTTAATTTCGTTTATTTTATTCAGTGTATATCGATTTGGAAAATAGAAATTGACTTGTTTTTGTTTTGGGACAACACAATCTCTCACGATTTAATCAATATTTGTTGCCAAATATTTGACAAATTCAACTGGACAGTGGATATCTAGTTACAAGCATGGACTGGATTGAAGTGTGAATGTTGTAATTGTTTATAAAAAGATTTGCGTTCAATCAGTGTTCAGTTAAATTAGGTAGTTTTTGTTGTTCCCATTGTGCTGAAAAGTGGAGCTTGTGCTTATTGGGCGGCTACACTCACTAGTATCAGTGCAGCAAAGAGTCTTTTTTTCCCTCGCATACATCACATTATTTTAGAAAAGTTATAATTAGCTTGCATGCGTTGCATAAGAAAAGTAATTAAATATATTTTATTAAATTGAGTTTGACGAGTCTAATGAAGTTGAATTAAAACTAGTATATTAATTTAACATAATCCGACTAAATTATGTTGGCTCAATTAAACTTGTTCTGAAAGAAAGACAATCAGTTAGTTTATGGTAGTTAATTTTGTTGATGCTGAATAGATAATTAAATAATAATAATAATAAAACAATAAGCAAATATACTAAATACTAATAAATAGAAGGTGCACACAATGTCAAACACACAGATAAAAAAAAAATGTAACAAATAGGGATGTGCCCAAAATTAGACGGCCATATTGGCGGCAGAGAAGGTAAACAATGCCACTGAACCGAATGATACTTGCATATTTTGCTGATTATTGCTTCTCAAAATGGTCAATAATTTAGACCAGGCAATACATTTGGATCAAACAGCATCAAACTTTATTGGAATCAGTTGAGAGTATTGAATTTCTTTCACATGAAGAGCACTATTTGTGCAGTGTGCTTGTGTAACTGGAGTTGCTGTCAGTGTCAAGCATTTCATTTCAGTCAGTTTTGAGATTTTTATTTTGGTCGGGATGCTGCTTTAGATGGTAGTTGACCTGTTTATCTAAATGGGCAAAACCTATCAAATTCCATGTAATGCATCCTGACTGAAAACACTTTAATCTTTGTATTCATGAGCACGGCAGGGAGAAGTGAGCCTGGTGATTGAGAGAGGTATTTCGACAGACTCCAAACTCGGAGACGTGGGTCCCGGGTGGTTTCCGTGCAGCTGAAGACAGTGATCATTGTAATCTTCACCCTGGCAGGGGACGAGCCAGCTTGCCCTGGGTGTGACACGCCTGTCACTGGAGTCCACGCTTGACAGCGTTTGGGCATGACAAGTCCCACCGCTGTGAGGCAACCGTCCTTCCATCCCTGTCCAACACATACCCTCACACGAACAGAGGTCTACAGACAATCACACACATTCACAATCACATTTTTTTCCCTCTGCCTTCACGGAATAGACTGCCGGGCAACTTCCACCTCCCTCGGCCCCCTTTGTGTCCCAATCGACTGAGAGAAGTGACAACTTTGTGATGGCTGAATCATAGCTGTGTCTTATCTTCCTGAGCATCACTTACTGTATGTGCATGTGTGTCACTTTCCAAAGTCGTTTTACTTTCGGTAACGGTCCTCTAATTCCTGTGGACGCAGAGTTGACATTTATTCAGTTGTCTTGTTTACGATGCCGTTTCACATTTTCAGTCACTTCGCGTGGCAACTGAGGCATCTCGCATCTCTCTCCTCTAATGAAGCTCATCATGTATGCTGAGGGGACGGAGTCACAGTAGAAGCACACAACAATGACCCCAATCCGTCAGCAGCTGTTGTTTTTTTTTTGCGACGACGACTCTTCCATCTACACCAACGTGTCATTGACCAGACTTTGTTTGTTCTTCTGTGTCTTGCTCCTTCTTTTTGATGGTTCACAGAATTTGGCAAAATTCTGAGAGAATTGGCTCTTTTTCATTTCATGACTTGGCATTTAAATGCAATTGGGCATACCTCATAGGAAGCTGAATTGGAATGACAGGAACTAGAATACTAACTGAAAAATAACTGAATTGGACTTTAAAGACACAATTGTAATTCATTCTGGCAAATTAAGTGTTCTTCAACAGTTACAGTTGAAGTCAAAAGTTTGCATACACCTTGCAGAATCTGCAAAATAATTATTTGACCAAAATAAGATGGATCATACAAAATGCATGTTATTTTATATTTTTTACTGACCTAAATACGATATTTAATTTAATACGTTTACATATAGTCCACAAGATAAAATAATAGTTTAATTTATAAAAATGACCCTATTCAAAAATGTACATACACTTGCTTCTTGGTTTAGTGATAGTTGTTCATTAATCCATTTTTTGTCCTCAACAGTTAAACTGCCTGCTGTTCTTCAGAAAAATCCTTTAGGTCCCACAAATTCTTTGGGTTTTCAGCATTTTTGTGTATTTAAACACTTTCCAACAATGACTGAGATTTTGAGATCCATCTTTTCACACTGAGGACAACTGAAGGACTCATATGCAACTATTATAGAAGGTTCAAACACTCACTGATGCTTCAGAAGGAAACACATTGCATTAAGAGTCAGGGGTGTAAAATTTTGAACATAATGAAGATGTGTACATTTTTCTTATATTGCCTAAATATCATATCGTATATATTGCTCTTCGGAAGCGACTTGCATGTTTCCGAGAAGACAAAAGTTAAATTTACCCTGATCTTCAAATTCAAAAGTTTTCACCCCTGGCTCTTAATGCATCTTGTTTCCTTCTGAAGCATCAGTGAGCGTTTAAACCTTCTGTAATAGTTGAGTCCCTTAGTTGTCCTCAGTGTGAAAAGATGGATCTCAAAATCATACAGCTGTGGATCAATCAAGTAACAGCACAGTATTAACAAATCAAGTGTATGTAAACTTTTGAACAGAGTCATTTTTATGAATTCAACTATTATTTTCTCTTGTGGACTATATGTAAACGTCTTTTATGTGAAATGTCTTATTCAGGTCAGTACTAAATAAAAAATAGCATGCATTTTGTATGATCCCTCTTATTTTGGTAAAACAACATTTTGCACATTCTGCCAGGTGTATGTAAACTTTTGACTTTAACTGTAGTTACAAAATCTATTTTTTGTTCTATCATTTTGTCTGTGGTTTTAATCTAACTATCATTCTGTCTACAGATTTGTTCATTTATTCTTCTATATATGAGTGTATCTGTCTACCATTCTATATGGTGCTAACATTCTATATTTGGTTCTAAGGTTCTATTAATATAATATTGTTAATGGGAAGACTAACTTTAAAAAGTAATTAAATAATTCACACAGTTAGAAATAACCACTTTGTCATGTCAAAATAAGACTTAAAATGTCATGAAAACATGTATGTGGGAGTTTTTAGAGAGTAATCAGCTGATCTCTGTCTGTGAGCAATATTTACCTAGCTTCGATCGATGATCCTATTGTATTTAGCATTCTGCACATAAGGGCTTTAAAACTTCTGGATAAAACTAACTTATTTTCAAAACTGTCAAAAACCATAAATTCAAATTTCTACCTAAATTCAGGAATTGAATTGAATTTGTAAGGCATTCACAATTCAATTCTGAATTGCCCCAACTCTGCATCATCCTCAACCTCAATATCCTTTACAGCTGTTTGCAGTAAGTGAGGTGGACAAGAAGTCCTGTGGCTTCCTGAGAACAAAGCCCTTTGTCAGAGTCGGGTGATCGAATGAAGGAGAAAGATACAAGGAGAGACTCGCAGAGACAGAGATACAGAGAGTAGCTAGGCTGACAGCCCCTACGGCAGACGGGCAGAGATTGATAGATGTGTTTGAGTCGGTGGGGACATCTGAGTCACTGTCCGCGTGGTTTTCTAAAGGTGCTTGCCCCTGCTGGTCACGGCCCTGTTATGTCTTCTTCAGGGTCAGAGACAGAGAGGCTCAGACAAAAACAACTTGAACAATGATGCTCGCGAGCACCCCACGCTTTTGACAGCGCGCATCAATCAAGCACGTAGCCCAGACTCAATTCTTTGATAGGACACCTTGATGGCTGAGAGATGCATGACACCCTGTTTCACCTGGCAGTAAACAAAGTCTACGGATTATTCATGAGGTAAAGTAACCGGATGTGTACCGTCTTATGCACTAAGCCTCTGGGGCTGAACAAAACATTTAACTAGTTTGAGGAATGCGCCTTAGATCTTTTAATATCTTTCCTTTTCTTTTTATTATAATAATTCAATTTGAAATAAGCTACCGGCTCTGGGGCATTAATATAAAAGGGTCTGTGGCCCAATGAAATCTTATTACTTCTAATTACTCGATATTTCTAATTATTTTTCCACAGTTGTATACCCTTTGCTGTCTCCTTTCGTATTGTAGTCATTAGTACCATTGCATAATTGCGCGCTCAATAAATTTGTGACTAGTGAGTAAACAACTTTTGACTGTTATATTCCCCAAATAATTACCAAAATTGTTATTTGTGCTACTTCACAACAAGGACAAAACAGTGCAGGATTTGCAGTGACTAAAGTGCAGCCGTGTAATAGTTTCCGTAGTTGAGAGCATGCTAACATACCACAGTTTTGTAAAACTCAATCCTGTCCTCATTTCCACCATCTCCACCACACGACTGCTTCCATCCTACAAATGAAGCCACATTATTTTCCCAGCTTTAACAAGCTCCCAACCTTGCACCATGGCAGCTGCTTGTTTAGTACTTGTTGTTGACTCTTTCCTCCTCAATCCGAGGTCTTCTAATGATGGTGCTGGACTGTTTGTCGGATCTAAATAGTTTGGGCTCTCTAATGGTGGCCCAACAACGTCTGTGTATCACTGATTTTAGGCCGTATACCTTTGGACCAAAGTAAAGACTCCCTCCGATACGTCTTCTGCGCTTCGTCGGCGATCATTAAGATGGCTTCCAAACAGAGCAGATTGCCTTTGGAAAACTCTGCCGATGTTGGCACACGCACCCTGGGGGACAAGCATTGAATAGGACTAAACAGACATCTGCTGCACTGTGGATGCGAATGCGCGTTTGTGAGTGATATCTGAGCGTGCATGTGATACGATGTGATCATAGGGTCTAGTCAGGCATTGAGTCATCTTTAGTCAGTGAACTGGAGCAAATGGTCAGCTGAGCTCCAGATGAGGGTTTAGAGCACGCAGGGCTCACCCGAGGACGGTTCAGGCGGGGTGGGGGAATGCGAGAGCCTCCGCAGTCCGCTTTTAATTGAGTTGCTCACTCAGCCAAAGGCCTTGAGGGACACCCGCCATGTCACTTCCGATGATCAACCGCAATTTCAGACAGTGCAGAGGAACGCTGCCAGGTCCTCTCAAGCCAGGATCTGAATATTCAGAGACATCCTCAAAAAAAAAAAAAGAAGCCAGTACTATTTAGATAGTACAAAAAAAATAGATGCTGACATTAACTTTGCTGCAAACGAACAAAAGTGAAGACAGCACTGTGATGAACATCATGGATCAGACTGTGACAATTGATGTTCCTCTTTCGCCTGGATGACAAAAAAAAGCAGGGGTTCCATTAAGCTGCTGAGATGAAGACCAATTTTCAGCCTTTAAGCTTTGGTGAATTCCCAAGCCAAATGAGATGTCTTGCTGAGGATTTGTCTGAGGCAAGCGTTCTCATTTCCAGAGGAAGTACCGCAAGATCAAAAGGAGTAAACTGTCAAGTTCATTCCTCCTCCTCTTCCTCCTCCTTCCACCGGCCAATCAGTCCACTCATTTATCGGCAATCCAGGAAGCTGTATAAATCACGCCGGACGCCATCGACCCAAACTTTACTCATGATCAGTAGCTCAGAACAACTCATGGATTTGCTGCTTGCTTTGATCAATATTAAGTTATTTAAGAACTTTGATGGCTGGCCATTGGGCGAGCCAAGATTTTATTTTATTTTTTATTTTTGTGAATGCGTGTCTGTGTTGACTTGGGCTTCACAAATAGCTAGTTGACTTTCTTTTCACTCTTTTTTACTTCTTCACACTTCTTTTGTTTTTTAATCAGAGGTTGCGGTAAGCGGTGTAGCTTTACTGGAGTGTATGTAGGCGGAGGGAAACCCGGAGCCAGTCAGTGTAAAATAAATATGGACGGTGGAGGGGCAAACGAGAGAGGATCATCTGTTTTGCCATCTGCTCACGCCACTATGTGCATGGAGCCACATCGATGGCTGCTCAGTCTATCGAGACTGTATGTAGCTTAAACCGAGATCTTCCTGCGCTCACATATTCATAGACAAAATGCATTTTCGCTCATTAGTGAATCAGATGCTATCTCTGACTGTATATGCATGAATACCAAAAAAGAAATAGGTATAACAACATGCTTTTGTGTATATTCTCAGTGCCTCTGTGCATATTGTGAGGTATTTGAATGCTGATTTCAAGATTCCCCCACTCACCATTACCGAGCTCAATGCCCATGCATCCTCTTTTGGGCGCAGGTACAAAACGTGGAACCGAGTCTCTGTGTTTGTGTTCCTCTGCACTGCTTATTTAGCAAAGCAGCTGGCATGCTGCAGACATTAGGAGAGATGGAGAGAGGAAAGTGCCAGCCTGGAAAGTGATCGCTGATTGTTCAGTTGGCAGTGTCCAATGTGCCAGCCTGGTGCTTTTTGTTAGCAACCAGAGCTCCAAATTCCCAGCTCTCAGTGGGGTTGGTTGCATAAACTTATATGCATGCCTTCTTGCAGAAAATGACCAAATAAGCTAGCTCTCAGGCTATTTGTGCGTGATTTTATTCTGTTGGGGAAAGATAGTTTGAGTGGCCATTTATAAACTCACATGGGGAGCTAGATTTTAAGTGTGATATGCTCTAGCATTTTCAGCCGTTTATAGAGAAACGTGTCATTTAGTAAAAATGTTGTTTTTATGAAGTCTCAGTGTTCAAAGTATTTCCGTGTTAGTGCATTTACAATTATTCATAATTGTTAGAATGCCCAAGGATCAGCATTCTCCCCCTAAAAGTGATCAGGCAGACCAAACTATAAGTCGCAAAGGCTTAAAACTTGGAGGGATGGTAGTACTCACACTATCTACAATCTACAATGTCACCAAGGCCTGCCCCAGTCGGTCTGATGGTGGAGCTACACCGATTGAAAGTACAAAATTCACTTGTTATCAGAAATGTTCATGTATTTTGAATTTATTGCAAAACCTAAGTTTGCAAACTAGTTCTAGCTTTTGCGCCGTACTGGAGGCCGAAAGATTTTCCAGAGAGTGAATATCAATAATCATCAAAAAAAAAGTTTCAACTCACAATCACAACGGGACGCCAAAACAATCGGAAGGGGCGCTTAGCCACTTTTACTAAAACGCCTATAGCCTAACTCTTGAACGGAAAGATATATTTTTGGCAAACTGGAGACACATATGTAAGAGCTCAATCTAAAAGTCACAGTAAAAAAAACACAGTTTGGGCACTTGGTGGCGCTATAATGGGCAATAAAAAAAACTTAAAAACTTCTATAACTACGCATTTGTTAGTCCAATTGACTTGAACATTGGTATGTCATGTCTTTGTACAAAGTGCCACAAGTGTCTATGAGGACATTCGCGTATCATTATGCAAGATTATGATAACAGTAAAAGAGTGAAAATTAAAATAAGAAGACTTAGAATAAGCATTTTGTTACACACCATTTCTTTCAAATATTTATATCTGCAACAAAATGTGTTTACCTGTGTGTGTGTGTGTGTGTGTGTGTGTGTGTGTGTGTGTGGGTGAGTGTATTCTTCATCATGGATGTGTTTTTAGTGTCAGCAGTACATTTTAGGTTGGCTTAGACCCTAAAAGCATAGAACATTAAAGGCCTTAAAGCACTTGAACCCCGGTAATTGCAGCTATATTTTATTTTTTTTTTCTGTATTTTTACTGTAACTTTATATATATATATATATATATATATATATATATATATATGTATATAGATAGATAGATAGATAGATAGATAGATAGATAGATAGATAGATAGATAGATAGATAGATAGATAGATAGATAGATAGAAAAAAGATCAAGCTAAATTAAAACAGTTTAACTTTCAAAAATTAAAATTTGGGTTGCTGTTCTGCATACTGTTTTCTACCTCTGTCTGTCTATTCATTAAAGATTAATAGTTCCGTAACTGTTTGGCATGCCAATAAAAGAAGTATATAATTAGAAAACTGACTTTCTAATTATTAGACTTTCTCTTTTACTATAGTGCATAAAACTTGCAATGTGTTAGCACTCAAAATGTGTTTCTAGGTCAGAGTGACTCAGAATGATTGAGCAGGTCACATTGAATCATATTGGACAAGTGGGACTCAAGCAAAACTCTCCCAACTATTAACTCTTGATATGTGTATGCAAGCTGTGGGACGAAGAGGCAGTTGTATCTATGGCTGGCTAGTTTCACACTCTCATAAATGAGTTTTATAGTGAAATTGTGCAGCTGCTGTGTGTGTGTGTGTGTGTGTGTGTGTGTGTGTGTGAGAGAGAGAATGTAAAGACTGTTTGTTGCTTACACATTTTAGTCACATATATTGGACCTCAAGTGGAAATGGTTTATATAGAGAGTCATAAAGCAGATTTAATTTAATTTGTTTCAGCATCTGAGAATCAATAGCCAGTCAATTGTTATTTAGCCACACAAACAAGGGCTCTGTGATCAAACACAGCCTGATTGCTTTTCATCGAAGCACACCGGCAGGAAAAGACATGTTCTGTCCGTAGCGATTGGGTTACGTTTTATGACCATGTGTAAAGTCAGACATGACTGTCATTGATGCGTAAGTCTCGTTTGTGTGCTGGCTCCTCCCTTTCCCCTAGACCTACGCCACAACAAGAGCGGTTGGATATCCTTGATTCATCTGTTATCCTTAGAGTGACTTGTCTTGAAATGGAAAGGGAAGAAGAATGATGACTAAGGCAGCTCTTTAGCTTAGGGTCTTCTGTCTGTCATGTCCTGAACAATAAACGCCACAGGGGTGACGAGGGAACCGAGGGGGTCGCACAATTTGCCCCGTTTTCCCCTACCCACTCTGTGGCTGCGTCCCTCCTGGGTCTGCTTGCTGTCTTCTCTGTACACTTGCATGCAAATTGGACCCAAAGGGTTTCCTTGCCATGTAAGAAAAAACATAAAACGGAAAAGACAGAACAAACGGTCATTACGCTAAAGAGATCTGTCAGTCTTGCTGGTCCAAAAAGCGGCCCGCGTCTTGCTGTGCCCCCTTTGATACTGAACGTTTCCCTGTTATAAAAAAACCTTTGTTCCTAGCCTGCCTCTGCACTGTTGCCGTTTGATAGAGAAATCCCTAACATCCCCTGTTCCGCAGTAAAGCCAGGGATTTGCCATCCCTCTTAGGCATAAAGACTGTCCCCTCATTCGGTTTGAAGCTGCACCAGTTTTGCCAGCTGTCGTGTTTTTTCCCCCTCCCCTCTCTCACTGTCTCTCCATCAGACGTGTTTGAAGTGGCTCTGGCATTTGGCAACGGAGTATGAGGGCTTTGAAAATTGGCCTGGCTGAAAGTTTAATTCCAGCGCCTGAGTCACAGGAGGTGCAGGGACGCATGCCGACTCGGTACGTTTGAACCTGCGCTTTGAGTGACCTTATCAGCCCCGGAGTCTCCTCATTAATGTCATTACAGAGTCTCGGGAGAAGTTGGAGTCTGGAAGGGAGGGAAAAAATTGTCTGTTTTGTCTTTTTAGGTGAGGCAGTCACAGTCAACCTTTGCTGTTCCACTCGTTCTCAAACCACCGCCCCAGTGGGACCCCCTTCTGTTTGTGGTCCATCTCTGGTCCACAAGATGAAGTGTTTGTCCTGTAAATCAGGTCAATATAACAGCCGGTGATTAAAGACATAGCCGCAGCTCCGCCGAGGCCCATAAATAGCCACCGGACTGGCTGAGGATTCTCTCGTACGCACGCGTACACATCCACGTCCGTCGAAGCTGAAGGAGACTAATCCCCGAGCTCGAGGCCCGCTCTTAGACACACATACGCACCGGATCTGTTTCGAGGAGGGTGACAGGGTCTGATCATCAGCAAACGCGATCTTCCCCCAAGAAACCCCCCGTCCACTCTGATAAGCGCTAATCCCAGCTCGCGTGGAAGCGTGACCGAGATCAATTAAACTAGCGGCAGATAGCAATCAGAGCTGGGGGCCAGCCATCAAATGAAGGGAGGAGACAGAAGGAGGAGAAAAGAATCAGTCTATCTCCTGCTATCTTTTATCTTCCCTCTTTTCCTTTATCTCTCGCTCTCTCTCTTTCTCTCTCAGTGCCGCAGTCTTCCTCAGAGCCCGGCGGCAAGCTGAGACTCGGGGATCGATTCTCATCGCCGCCTTACAGCTGCAAAAAAGACAACAAAGAACAATAACCGTCATCATCGCCAGCACCATTATATCTCTGGCCATCACGAGGATCGTTATCTCCCTGAATGATACTCCTCTCCTGTGCCGGTTACATCAGCAAACTGCATTTCCAGATGTTCATGAATGCTTTGTCTATGGGGCTTCTTCTGTGATGATTTGATCTGTTATTGTTGTTGATGGTGCTGTCTTACAGCTGACTTACACGTACCAAAACAATCCACCACATGTAGCAGTCTGAAGCATATTTTATAATGTGTTATCACGCCTACGAATAGAAAGGAATTTGATTTCAATTATGTTCTTGGAGTCGCGTGTAAACAGAAGGTAAGGATATCAAGTGTGCCAGGTCCCCGGTGGACCACTTTCGCAGGAAGCCTATGTTGAGAATGAACGAGATCAAAATGATTGCGAGAGTGAGATATGGTATGTTTGGATATACTATACTATGCTATGAGGTACGCAGTGCTGGGTAGATTACTTACAAATGATAGCAAACGGTTATTGTAAAATTTATTCAGACTACTTTTTGATTACTTTTGACCTAATATATATTCCATTCTTTATCATCAACATCAAAATGAACACCCAAAAATGAAAATTAGACCATTATTTACCCCCAGGCACCCTAGGTACCTTAGGTGTATATGACTTGCTTTCTTTTAGAATCCAGTCAGAGTTATATTAAAAATTATCCTGGCATTTCCAAGCTTTAGAATTGCATGGGTGGGTGCATCTCTTCATTAGTCCAAAACAAGTGCATCCATCCATAATAAATAGTGCCTCACATGGCTCCTGTGATGAATCAATGCATTTTTATAAGAAAAATATCCATATTTAAAACTTAATAATCACTTTAATCTAGCTTGCACCAACTGGTCATACACGGAAGCAGCTCCGGGATGCATTTATCGATGGATGCACTTTATTGGACTTGTTTAGGACTGATGAATATAAACACCATCCCATGCAATTCTAAAGCTTGGAAATGCCAGGATAATTTTTAATATAACTCTGATTGGATTTGTCTGAAAGAAGGAAGTCATATACACCTAGGATGCCTGGAGGGTGAGTAAGTAATGGGCTAATTTTCATTTTTTTAAACATTACATTATACCAGGGTTTCCTGTGTGAACGTGCGTCAAAGACTAAGACAGAAGAGAATAAAATTGTTGAATAAAGTCATTATTTTTGTTTCTTTGCACAAAAAGTATTCTCGTAGCTTCATAACATTACAGCTGAACCACTGATGGACTATTTTAAGGATGTCCTTACTACCTTTCTGCGCCTTGAACATGTGGTCAGAAAGCACTCGCAATTCATCAAAAATATCCTAATTTGTGTTCTGAAGATGAACAAAGGTCTCACAGGTTTGGAACAACATGAGGATGGGTAGTAAATAACAAAATTTTGTAAATAACAAAAGTACTATACTATTCTTCTTGCATTGTTTCCCATGTACTGTTGACTACATGAAATGCCCAAATAATCACATGCATTTGCCAGAAGTGTAGTATTCAACCAGTAAATGCTGTGAGAGATGCAGTCCCACAATGCACTGTGCTGAACTGAACTATTTTGTTGATCTTGGTGCAGCATTTCTGTCCTGTCCCTAAAAATCCATTGCCGTAAACTATAATCTGAGGGGAAGAATAATTAGAAATTCTTGATAAGAGGGTTATTCTAAACCTTCCTTTTCACTGAAATATGATGGTTTTATAGGAATGTTGTTCCAGGACTAACAAAGATGTTGATCCAAGAACATATCCTAGTTGGCAAAATCACCAGGGTATCACTTTCATTATTCTGCCCAGAGATGCTGCTCTGGCCCTGTTTACACCTCCTAGTAACATCTGTCTCAGGTGATCCGATCACAAGTCGTCAGGCAAGACACACTGCTGTTTACACGTGGCAGTAACATGAATTTCAAATGCGTCTCCTGTGACTCCTGTGTGATCGAATACTGAGAGGTGGTTCCCTGATTTTGTGAACAGATACATCTCTCAATTTGTCAGTGTTTCACTGCTGACAAATGCATTAAAAAGTCAAAAGAAAGAAGGAAGAAGCCATTTTTGAACACATTTGGAAAGCTTTGCAAGTGCTTGAATCATATCTTTCACAACATGTTGATATCAGGCATATTGAAGATGTTCCGTGAAGTCTTGTGCATATTTATGTATTCCTAAAATTCGAATTTAGTTGTTTTTTTCCTTTTAGAGCTAAATGTGACAAGTTATGTTTTCACAGATAGGATCGCATATTATTTGCAAACATTTACACCTGTTTAATACTGTTGACTTTCAGACCGTTTGAGTATTAAACTAGCTTTAACTCCTCCTAGGGGGTGTTCACACAGAATACATTTTTCCATTCCATTGCACTGCTTTTTCCAAGTGTTAATTTTGACACACACATTTTGATTTAGTCTAAGTCATAGTCTTTAGGCTAAAATAGTTTTAGTCTTTATATTTATATACTTTATATTAAAATGAAATGAAACCACTTCTCATAAAGAAACAAAAACATGGTCTTTTTGATGAAATACCAATGCATATATACTGTCGGCTTATTATGCATTCTTTATAACAACTTGTTTACCACATTCTCTATTCTTTCAGACACATTTATTTATATAAATAAATTTAGATTCATCTGTTTACATATACAATAACAATACTCATCAAAATGGACAATCGAAAGAGTTACTTGTGCTAAAGTCAAAATACTATGAGAATAAAGTCGAAATATTACAAGAATAAAGTCTGAATATTTAGAGAATATAAATCGTAGAAATTAAAGTTCTAATTTTTTGAGAGTATAGCCTATATTGCGCATGCAAAGGCCTGGATTGAGAGCACCAGGAGAAGTTGCCAGGCCACCGGAATTTATTTGAATATTTTCAGTATTTTCAGTATTATTTGAACAGTATGCTTGGAAATAATATTTAATGTCTTCGATTTATTTTGTTATTTGTAATATAAAACAAAGTCTCAACTTTCAAAATCAGTTTTATAGCGAAATACAAACAATGTGCCTTACAATAAAGTTTTTTAAGTTCTTTAATGTGGCGTGACGAATCAATTCATTAAATTATACAGTTTTCTTTGTGAAAATTTCACCACCTATTTTGCAAAAATGTATGTGGTGTCCAGTCTTTCATTCTTCACATTTATTTAAATAAAAACAACAATAAAACATTCTAAAGAGCATGGTAAAACACATTATTTTAATAGACATTATTTGTTTTTTGCTATAAAACTGACAGATATTGAAAGCTGATATTTTGAAGTAGTTCCGGTGCTCTCAAGATGGGACATTTGTATGTGCAATAGGCTAGAATATACTCTTAAAATATTATAATGTTAATCTCGTAATTGCTACAAATTAATGCTTGTAATTTTGACTTGATTGTCGAAACATTTCAACTTTATTCTCATAATTTTTACTTTATTTTCGAAATATTCCGACTTTATTATCATAATATTTCAACTTTGTTTTCATAATTTTTACTTTATTCTCAAAATATTCTGACTTTATTCTCATAATTTTGACTTTATTCTCATAATTTTGACTTTATTTTTGGAATATTTCGATGTTATTCTCAAAATGTTGCAACTTTATTCTCATTATTTCGACTTTATTCTTGTAGTATTTTGACATTATTCTCGTAATATTTTGACTCTATTCTTGTAATTTCGACTTTATTCCCAAAATATTTCAAAGTTATTCTCGAAATGTTTCTACTTTTTCTCATAATTTTAATTTTTTTTTTTTTTACGTGGCACTAAAACGCTGTTGTATTTACCAAAAAATTCAAAGGGAAAAGACTATTTTTATTTGATTTTATATAGACTTTATTCTCATAATTTTCGACGTTATTCTCAAAATAATTCAAAATTATTCTCGTAATATTTTGACTTTGTTCTTGTAATTTTGACTTTATTATCATAATTTCGACTTTATTCTCAAAATATTTAGACTTTATTCTCATAATTTTGGCTTTATTCTTGTAGTACATAGGCTTAATTCTCATAATTTCTAATTTATTCTTGTAGTATTTCGACTTTAATCTTGTAATTTTAGGGGGGAGGGGTGTATTTGTTTTTTGTTTTTACGTGGCACTAAAACAAAATTAAATTTACCAAAAAATTCAAAGGGAAACGTCTATTTTTATTTTATGTCATATAGTTTTTATTGTTTTAAGCACAAACCACACAAAAATCTCTAAGACATGTTTGAAAAATGTCATTTCCTTTTCCAGTAAATTTATCTTGTTTCAGCATGCTGACATATTTTCACTAGAAAAAAGATAAAGTACAGCAAATTGGGTTTGTATGTTTTGTCCCAGTATTTCCTGAATTTTACCAATTCTCCCCAGAGATACTTGAGAATCTCTGTCATTTCCGTCTCTTCCTTACAGCTCAAAGATAGGACATCTCCCTGCATGTAGAAATGTCCGTGCGAGTATGTGGAGGTATTCGGCTTGTTAGCGTCTGACTTCCGTATTATAGCCCAACGAGTCATCATCAGCTTTGTCTATCTTGCCCCCCGAATCAACACAGGAAATGAACCATCTGCTGTTTCTTGTGACCACAGAACACGCACATACACACCCATCCACCCCCCCCCCCCCCCCCCATCCTTTCCAAATCTCCAATCTTGTGTTTCCTTGCTCCTGTCAAGGCAGCTTCAATTACATCCCTCCCTCTAGCTTATGTCTTGGGTGGATTACACGCGCTCACTGTGGGCTGGCTGTATGTAGGCTATGTTGGGCTTTCTTTTCTAACACCCTGCCTAAAGACAATGCTGCTCCCGCTCCCCACTAGCGAAATTCCTTCCGCTGCAGATCACATACTCGGAATTTCAGCATTTAGGGGTTTAGACAACAAAGTCGCGAGTAAAAGAGACAATTTGGAATCTGATCTTCTCCATACCTCCTTTTCCCCTTACATTTCTTGTTTATTTTAGATTAGAAAGTGTGTTTTCTTTTCTTTGCCAACTGGCTTCACTTGGAAGTGACCTATTTTGATAAAAGAGGGTGGGTGGGTGGTTTGGACGGGGTCTGGGAATCAGGGGCAGATTTGCTGGCGAGGTTGATGTCCTGGAGCACATTGCCCCGATGCCAGCTTTACGCTCCCCAACATAAACACAGCAGTCGAGAGTATCACATACTCGTACATCTCAGCGAGAAGTGTCCAGAATAAAAAAACTGGAAGCAAGCCACAAAGTGTCAATGTACACTCTGCAACATCAGATAATTGGATCAACAATAGCAGTTTATCAAAAGAGAAGGAGAGTGTTTATGGTCTTTCAGACTTGTTAGAATAAGCTTGAAATCCTAAAGTTTGTGCGCCCAAAAAATAATAATAGTAATGATAATAAAAAGATGAATGTGGCTTTTTTTGTTCATTTTCACTTTTGAAAATCTACCAAGCTGCCAAAAAGCTAATTAGATTGAGCATAGGGTGGTTTCTGCCAACTACATTCTTTTGTAGCTTTTTTTGTAATCAAGTAGCATGCGTTAAAAAAAGACTTGGCTGATAATGGATTTTCTTAGGCATTTAGGGTTGGAAATAGCTTTTCTAAGTGGAGATATTTCAAATCTGTATTTTCACCGGGAGAATGTGCCCTTTTTTGTTTTGTTTTTTAGACTTATTGGTAGAACGATGCAGTAGTATATATTTTTAATCAAGGTAATTATGAATTATACAGTTGAGGTCAAAAGTTTACATACACCTTGGCTTGTAGAATCTGCTTAATGTTAATTATTTTACCAAAATAAGAGGGATCATACAAAATGCATGTTACTTTTTATTTATTCTTATGTATTACTGACCTGAATAAGATCACATAAAAGACGTTTAAATATAGTCCACAAGAGAAAATAATAGTTGAATTTATAAAAATGACCCTGTTCAAAAGTTTACATACACTTAATTCTTAATACTGTGTTGTTACCTGAATGATCCACAGCTGTTTTTTTTTGTTTTTTTAATGATAGTTGTTCTTGAGTCCATTGTTTGTCCTGAACAGTTAAACTGCCTGCTGTTCTTCAGAAATTTTTTTTTAGGTCCCACAAATTCTTTGGTTTTTCAGCATTTTTGTGTATTTGAACCCTTTCTAATCATGACTGTATGATTTTGAGATCTATCTTTTCACTCTGAGGACAACTAAAGGACTCGTTTGTAACTATTACAGAAATTTCAAACACTCACTGATGCTCCAGAAGGAAAAACGATGCGTTAAGAACCGGGGGTGTAAACTTTTGAACAGAATGAAGATACTTTTTTCTTATTTTGCTTAAATATCATTTTTATTTCATTTAGTACTGCACTTCAGAAGCTACAGAAGATACATGTTTCCTAGAAGACAAAATAAGTTCAATTTAACCTATTCTTTAAATTCTAAAAGTTTTCCTTCTGGAGCATCAGTGAGCAGTTGAACCTTCTGTAAAAGTTGCATATCAGTCCTTCAATTGTCCTCAGTATGAAAAGATGAATCTCAAAGTCATTGTTGGAAAGGGTTCAAATGCACAACAATGATGAAAAACCGAAGAATTTGTGAGGCCTGAAGGATTTTCCTGAAGAACAGTGGGCAGTTTAACAAAAACAGCTGTGGATCATTCAGGTAACAACAGTATTAAGAATCAAGTGTATGCAAACTTTTGGACAGGGTCATTTTTATAAATTCAGCTATTATTTCCTCTTGTCGACTATATATGTATGTCTTTTGTGTGAAATATCTATTGAGGTCAGTACTAAATAAAAAATAACATGCATTTTGTCTATTTCAGCTCAGGTGAAGCTATTCTCAACATGCTTTGGATTTACACCACATTTTTCTTATTTTTTAGTGATTTAATGCTTTGCAGTGTTACTTTTTCTTGTGTAATCCTTGCCAAAAATCCAAAAACACTTTGTCACTGAACATCTTTGACAGTTAGATTACCACTGTGGTGGCCCACCTGAGAGAAAACAGATCAGTTGTTGTTTTTCATTCAAGTATGCCTGTATTATCTGTTTTTGTTGTTGTCAGTATGTAATTACTCGTGTATCTTGAAGTAAATCCCTAATAAGACATTATCCTCTCCTCCAGGCCGTAAGGAGGATCTGTTTGGGTTTGACTTCTCAATCTGACCCTCAGTTATCTCCTGCTGATCCAGCTGTCTCGTGTCAGTCAATAACCTACAGCCTGATTTTCCATTAGATGAGACCTCTGACATTCAGAAGCTAGCAGGAGGACACGAACAAAAACAACAATAGGTGGGGGTTGATAAAACTAGATCTTAACCATAAAAGCTTATGTGTAGCACAGTGGTTCGCACACGTGCTCTGACGTGCTGGTCACGCAGGATTGAGTCCAGATCACATTCCTTCACTCTCCCCAGTCATTTCTTTGGTCACTGTCTTTTGTCTCTGTCGGATGAAAGGAAAAACAATTGTATCTTGCGTAAGTTTTAGACGTTATGTGCAAGTCACAAGAGTTGAAGCAATCACTACCACATGAAGGAATGGAATTACATATGACTTTATCATCCATTCCAGCATGAGCGGATTTGCCATGTACTCACTTCTCCACAGTCACTTGGCAGAGTAAATGGAATGGAGATGCAACACATTAGAACTGTGACACTTTGTGACCAAATCTCCCATAATGCCTTAATAGTGAAGCTCATCTCCTAATCTATTTGATAAAGAACTGCTGGTTCTTCATGAGTTCGGGATTTATCCCTTATCCTCTTGGATCGAAGTGCCACGAAACTCCTAAAATCTGAGTAATACTGCTCTTATGTATGCATTTGTTAATCTCAGCAGTAAAGGAAACGCTATATTTGAGCAATGAAAAGTTAGTGCATTTCTGTTAATTTTTAAAACCTTTCTGGTTAATTCTGGATTTCCATAGTATCCATCTTCAAGGCAGAAGTAAGCTTATGGGTGAGAGTTCCGGTTCATTAGACTCTATAGGGAAATAATTAGAAGAATAACAACGTGCGGTAAATGGTAAAAAAGTTTGCACTACAAACCATTGTGTTCATAATTAAAATAATACAATAAAATAACATGGTAAGACATACCAATTTGCAATATCAAGCAGCATAACAAGCTGTTTTGTACAGCTAAGAAAGGCTGGACGCGGATGAGACAAGAAGCCAGACCCATAAAATTTACAAATGGCTGTGTCCGCACAAGTTTGCTTCTATGGCAAAACTCTTGTGCAAAAAAAAAAAAAAAATGTTGTTTTTATGTCTTTCTTTACTTGTACTTTTGTCTTGTACTTTTATATTTACAATATTTATATATATATTTTTTTTATATATTTAAAATCTGCCAGTGAAATCAGACAAAATATCCAACATAAAATAAACTAAGTAAATTATTTTATTTTATATTTTTTAATGTTTGTAATACTTTTTGGTGGTGTTTTATTTTTTTTATTTTTATTTTTTAATGTTATTAAAATAAATTTGTATATGGTCACCAAGGCTGCATTTATTTTTATATTTTAAATAATTATATATATTTTTTTATATATATTTAAAATCTGCCAGCAAAACATAATAAACAGAGTAAATTATTTTATGTAAAAAAAATATATATAATTTATTCATTCATTCATTTTTTGTTGGTAGTACTTTTTGGTAATTTTGTAAAAATGTTTTTAAAGAAAACTTTTATAGTCATTAAGGCTACATTTATTTGATTGAAAAAAAAAAGTGATTTAAAATAACGTTTTCCTGTTAAAATTCATTTCAAATTCTATTTGAAATGGAACATTTTTGTAACATTATAAATGTCTTCACTGTCATTTTTGATCATTTCAGTGCTTCCTAGCTTAATAAAAAAAATGTACTGACCTAAAACCATGTTTTTATTTGGGTGAAACCATAACAAATGGTTGTGCATAAATTATAGTAATTTTTTGTTGTTGTTTTGCTACTACACTTCAATGGAAAGTTCTCCCAAAAATGAAAATTCTACCATTGATTACTCACTCTCATGTCATATCAAAACGGTAAGACTTTCGTTCATCATCAGAACACAAATTAAGATATTTTTGATGAAATCTGAGAGCTTTTTAACCCTGCATACACAGCAGTGTAACTGAAATGTTACATTGTTACAAAACCCAAAAACAGAGTAAGGATACAGTAAAACAGTTCATGTGACAACAGTGGTTCATTCATCTTTTTATGAACCAACACAAGAATACTTTTTGTACACAACAAAAACAAAACAAAAATAACTACTTTACTCAACAATTTTTCTCCTCCAAGTCACCATTATCGAGAGTACCATGACCAGGAGAAGAATTGTTGAGTATTTTTGTAACTTCGTAAATTTACGGTTGAACCAATGATGTCACATGGACCCTACTATGTTTCTGGGCCTGGAAACATTTCAGTTACATTGCTGTCTAAGGTCAGAAAGCTCTCAGATTTAATCAAAAATAACTTAATTTGTGTTCTGAAGATCAATGAAGGTCTTGATGGAATGGTAGAATTTTCAGTTTTGGGTGAACTATCCCTTTAAAAACGGTGTATGAATGTTACACGTAAACCTGCATGTGAAATCAGCCTCTCCCGAATGCCTTCATCCTCATCTTCCTGTATTCCTAGACTCCCGTGGAGTGTCTTGTCGTAGTTAAAACGTTTAGCACCTACATCCCGTCGAGGGACCCCTACGGTTCCTAAAGCCCCTGCTGTATAGTCTGCCTTGAGACTTTTCCGTAACTCGAGGGGAGCTTCTTCCTTTCTGTCAGGGACCCCTTTACACATGCCTCTCGTCCATATGGCTACACGAGGGAGCTTTGGATCTTCTCTTTCTCCCTTTCGGAAGATGCGAGGGCCCACACTGAGCCAACATGGCATCCTTTTCACATATCACAGGCCTTGTAAAGCATGAGAAATAATGATGAGAACAAGCAAGAGAGAGAGGAAAGAAAAGATAGAAACAGTCACGGGTTGGGAAAGAGAGAAAGAGAGTAACTCGCACCCGCTTGTCCCCGGTTTCCTCTACCACTAAAGTGAATGTGCCGAGCGGTGCTGTATAATTCAGTTTTAATGCGTTATATTGGATCCAGACAGGACAGATTGACTAAGCCTCACCCAGGGAATAAAGCTTGTCTCTCTATTTTCTTTCCGCCAGCCCCCTTCCCCCACCATCCACCATCTTTTTGCTCTCTCTGTGGGGATTTTCAAAAAATATACTCCCCGTTCTACTGTATCTCTCTCTCTAGCATGAGCCGCCGCACATCTTAATTAGCGGTTTTATGGCTTTCCCAAGTTTCACTTCTTATTGCTTTGCGCTTATTTTATTTAAAAGCCATAATGGAAGCCAATTTCCCCAGTTTGGCTTTGAGTGAGGGAGAAAAAAAGCCATTTATAAGAACATCATCAACAACATAATGTTATGAAGGTAGTCATGGAGGCCCCTGCGCTGCCAAAAGGGAAAATTGCATTGTCTTTTTCGTGGCGCACTAATCAACCCTGAGCATGTGGGACGCTGATGGTTTTGTTTGTCTCTGATGTTGCCAGGTTCACCTCACTATGCCGGATGGAGCAAATTACCGCCGCTGCCGCCGTATATTACAATAGGTCAGACGTACAAAATGTGCATCTTTTATTTTTAATGCCTTATGAATATTTAACTGTGAGGGTCAAGTCACTAGAAAAAAGAAAGTGAGTGGAGAAATCAATAAATTGGATTTTTAAATGGATTCCAGTGTAAAACACAGGGTCTCTAAAAGCGAAAGACGACAAAATAAATCGGGAGAGAGAGACACAACTGGAAAATTACATGATGGTTAATCGCTTGAGATGCGTGCCAGGTAAAATTAACAGCAAATTTGTGACGCATACATGCGTGTTTGTGTACACTCGCGCAAGTTTTTGATTTCTGTCACATTTCCTGTGGACTCGAGCCAGGAGTTGACTTGAGTATATAACATGTTTGTTATACACAAAAGAGTGTGTGTGTGTGGTAGTAAGACAACCTTTCGCACACACACTCGCTGTCATGCCCATAAATTAAATTCTGCAGATGGAAAACATGAAACACAAATAAATGTGGTGCTATGAGAGGATGTGTGCCAGCATGCTTTTAGCTCGTGGCGGCTTTTCCTTTTTCCCTCTTTACAATCTCATACTTTAAAAGTGAGAATCGGGCGAACCTATCGGGGTTCGGCTTTGGCTGGGCAAACAGTGATTCCTCACGGTACCCTGTCCTGCACGCCGAGGCGTGAGCTAGTGCCATTCTGCACGCCGGCTTTGAAAGGAACGGAGCCCACGGCGAGCTAAACACACTCCATCATCCCTAAGCTCCAGGTTCCAGCTCTCCGCAGATACGGTAGAAAAAATGAAACTTTGCGAAGGCAGGGCGAAAGTGTGTTTAAAAACGAAGAGAGGTCACGAGGGTCTGAAAAAGTATAATAAACAAGAACAAGGGTTTTAGATTTAAATTTAGAGAGATTTCCTGCGGGCGAAGAGGTAACCTAACCTAACTGCAAGACCTTTGTTTACAGGAAAAATGCAGGCCGAGGATGATATGGCGCTCGGATTGAAGCCAGACGCGCAATCGAGAGGGACCCGCATGGCTGGCAGCTGTTGATGAGTGAGGCTTATGGTCATTTCCAATTCATCTCTATACCGAAAGGTTCAGATGTTCGGTTCACCACAGGCGGGTAGAGCGACGGAGCGCACTTATCTGACACCGTCCTCCCTCTCTCCTCACCTAGCCCTTTTTTTATTGGTGATCTAACCTGCAATGAGGAGATAAAGGCAGGCAGGCTTTTTCCATAAATGCACTTATCACAGCCCAACAAGCTCTCCAACACTTGTCTGACTGACAGCCCTGCTCTTCGGGATTCTGCAGGCTTTACGTGGACACACATGCACAAACGTGTGCACACACGTACATAACACTAACACATCCTTGATTTTAGCCTTGACAGGGTGTGGCACTTGTGTAGATGAGAACTAGTACACATGCAGAATTAATCACTGTCAGACTAATGAAGAAATCTGATAACCATTATCTTCAATCAAGCATGTGTGACACTTCACGAATAGGATATGAAGCAGAAATCATTACTTAAATTGAGTAATAGTAATAAATGGCTGGTGAAAAAAGGCACAGCTTCAAAAAACTCAGGAGGTCCATATTTTAAAATAGGTGTGTTATGTTCATTTATCATGGGGTTTGCTGTTAGCTTTTTTCAAAATTAGAGAATGTCTACACTGCCAGTCAAAGGTTTTTGAACAGCAAGAATTTGAATGTTTTTCTTTTATTTAAAGAAGTCTCTTCTGCTCGCCAAGCCTGCTTTTATTTGATCTAAAGTACAGCAAAAACTGTACAATTTTAAAATTACTACTGTGATTTATTCCTATGATTTCAAAGATCAGTTTTAGAAATCATTCTAATATTCTAATTTGCTGCTTAAAAAACATTTATTACTACTATGCTGAAAATAGAGTAGCTTTTTTTCTGATTTCTTTGATGGAGGAAGTTCAGAAGAACAGCGTTTATCTGAAATCTTTTTAACGTTATAAATGTCTTTATCATCACTTTTGATCAATTTAATGCAAAAAAGTAAAAAATACTGACTCCAAGCTTGAATTGTATAACGTTACAAAAGCTTTTTATTTCCGATAAATGCTGATCTTTGGATCTTTCTATTTAACAAAGAATCTTGAAAAAATATTTTATATATATAATATAAAATATTATATATTATGTTTTAAATATTGATGATGATGATAATATTAATAAAAAAATATCTTGAACAGCAAATCAGCGTATTAGATTTCTGAAGGGTCATGTGACACTGAAGATTAGAGTAATGATGCTGAAAGCTTAGCTTTGATCACAGGAATAAATTACATTTAAAAATATGTTTAAAAAGAGAAGTTCTTTTAAATAGTAAAAATATTTCAAAATTGTACAATTTTTTTGCTGTACTTTGGATCAAATAAATATAGGCTTGGTGAGCAGAAGACATTAAAAATCTTACTGTTCAAAAACTTTTGACTGGTAGTGTAAATGCGTTTGGAAACTTTTTCCCCATTTTGTATAATGTATATAATAAATCAATGTTTTTTATTTATTTTATAAATGTGTACATATAAATTAGTATATTTTATTGTTTTACTATTTTTTTTTTTTTTGTCATTAGGCATTAAAATTAAAGTTGTAAAGGTATGCTTTTTAAAAATTGAATGAATAATGAATAATTTAAATATTTATAGCTTTAAAACACCAAAATGGGTGAAAGATTTGTTATAATATGTTATAATTATATTTAACTGTCAACAGCTGAAGTGAGACAGGCCAAAACCACTGTTTGCATGGATACAGATGTTTACTCAAAAAAAAAAAAAAAAAAAAAAAAAAAAAAAAAATTATTTATGTATTTATTTGTCAAACATAACAGCATAGAACATTTGCACTCTTTCCCTTTACTAAAACATAAAATAACACCTGATTTACTCTTCTTATCCCATTCTTTGCAAAGCATGCTGAGAACTAGAGATCTACCCAAGTTCCAAAGTTAACAAGACAATTTCATCAAATTACTACAACATAATTTTTATTGCAATTCGATTAACACAGAAATTTGAGATTTAATTATACACAACATTAAGTTAAAGGATTAGTTCACCTAAAAATGAAAATTGGCATCATTTACTTGCTGTAATGTCATTCCAAACCTTTACAGGTTTCTTTCTTTGTGTTAAACACAAAAAAAGATATTTTGAGAAATTTTAAAGAGAACCAAACTGTTGTTGTTCCCAATTGACTTGCATAGTAGGGGAAACAATACTATGGAACTCAATGTTCACCATCAACTGTTTGATTACCAGCGTTCTTCAAAATATCTGACTAAGTATTTCATACTAAATATTTAACATATTTTATGATCAACAAAGGAAACTCATACCAGTTTGAAACAACGTGAGGGTGAGTAAATGATGACAACATTTTTGGAAACTGAATTTCATGTTTCTGAACTGAAAAAGTTTAATTAAATCGATAAATTAAAATTTTTACCTTGTAACTATGCATTTATTTAAGTTGTGGTGAAAGGTCCTCTGAATTACATTTTAAGTACTTTTTAATGCTAGATTAAAGTAATGTTAGATAAGTCTGATAAACTATTTACAAACAGGTCTCACCACAACATGGGATTTGTGCTTTTAAAAAGTCATGGAACGCCGAAGTGTACCGTAAACATGGCGGGTGTCGCATGCCCACACACAAACACGCACGCACAAACATTCATTACGGGCGTGCAGACAAATAAGAGCCCTTTACTTTCAGGAGCGGAATAAAATGGAGTGAGAAGTCAGGCAGCCAATAAGGAAATCAAACAGAGAAAATGAAAACCTGAAGAGCGACGCTTTCACCTGCCCAACTTATCAGCATGAATTTTTCATCAGTCTGGCGCTGCTATATTACCTCAGAGTCTTTAGCCATCTACTCAATAAGAGTCCTCATATTTCATCTATACGTCTCGGCGTCGAGAAGATGCTTTTATAAACACAGGCCTCTCAAGCGCAGACAAAGAGCCTCATTCAATTTGACCACTACATCAAGCGTATTGTGCTTAGCTGAAAGGTTAGATATGGAGCAAAAGTGCATCATATCAGGTTCGGTATTTTGCGGTTACACACTGAACTTGTTATCGAGCCTCTAACTGATGTTGTCTAGGTCCAGGTTCTGACCCGACCGCTCACGACTTGTGAATTATGCTTATCTGCACTCTTGTTCTGGGTCAGTGTTGTCTTTTATAATATGCCGCAGTGCCGCTAGATTAATTCATTTCGAAGTTGAATAGGAAATCAATAGTAGAACTAATTCACAAAAGGTCTAGTTTTACAGGTCTAATGTGCAGTGCTGTAAAAATTTCAGTGGCTCTAACTGAAAATGCTCTGTTTTATTCCGCTACAGGGGCTTTCAAGGATATACCCCAGCCTGGGGCCACACAGACCAAACTCCATCAACAAGACATTTCTGTGGTCTTGAGAGTTTTCCAAACGTAAACCATGATATTGAGCTTCCCACCCTGATAACGAGTCCATTATAGTCTCGCTGTAATTTACATCCGTGCGAATGCTCGAGCGTGCTGAATTAAATTAGTCCGAGGAATTTAAATAACAAGAAACCGTCGCTATAAAACGAATTCCAAGAACGTAATTTTCTGCTCTTCTGCACTGTTAGGATTCTGAACGCAGAAGGATGGAGGATGTATTTTTGAACACGAGGTGAAGGTTTGAGGTGTTGAGTTTAGCAAATCTCATGTTTATTTTAGCCTCACATAGCCTTGTGTGTGTTGCGTCCAGAATCCGAAAGCCAGTCGTTCCCTATTCCGTCCGCAAGCCACAAGCATTAGCATCTCACTGTTTCATTCATAAAATATAAGCTGGAAAGGTAGCATTGCTATAGAGTCCTCCAAGAAGTACACCTCTCAATCATCATTTAAGGTTCAAAAGGTGTCAAATACGGGTTTGCAGAGGGAAACGGTGGCGTGTGCGTCACAGACTCCCTCTCCAATATCGTTAATGGCGTTATCCTAATGGTTTTTGGAGCTCACAAATCTGTTACGTTCATTATTCTTCTAGTGCCCAGCCCTTATGTTACCAGACTCCCGCCAGCTGCCGGGCCTTGACGGCGCTGGGCTGATGTTCAGACAGACGGAAGAGAGAAAAAAAAAAAATTCACCCCTTCCAACCTACTGTTTATTTAGATGGAGATAGAAATCACCACAGATTGGTACACAGATATTCCCCTGACTGAGCAGGTGTTCATCACACGTGGATTCGCTGGAGTTTTTAATATATTTATTTCTACTTTGCGGAGGTGAGTTTGCATGCAGATGGTTCCAACCTTGAGAACGAACTAGATTCGACTGGCTTTGGCCACCTCCAATTAAGACCCCCAGGGATTGCGCGAGTGTGCTCGAAAAACTTAATGTAGGCCTTGTGTTTTAAAAAATAAATAAATAAATAAAACTGAATAGACAAGTAGGCCTGTATCCCCAGGTGTGGTTTGGTCTCTTGATCTTGTGCAGTCAGTGTTAGCTGGGATTTTTCAAACACCGCTGATGGTCTCTTTTCCACAGCTGCTATGGCGTTTAAGTAAAGTGAAAACAAGCGGTCCGTGGCTCTTGGGAATGAGTGTTAATCTGTTATTTTGCTACACCTGTTTCGGGTGGTAGATGAACATATGGGCCCTTCAGAAAAAAAGAAATGTTTGGTTGGTTGGAGAAATTTTATTCAGGATGCTTTTATTTATTTGTTTTTCGCAATTTGCGTGAGGGTGTTTGAGTGAGTGAGTAAACCAGACAGTTTTTCCTGTATCACAGACCATTTACTGGCAGCAAGACAGTAACAGTAGACACAGCGTTTTTAATCAAGACCATCGTGTTTACAGGCTTTGTGTTGACAGGGATATGCATTACAAGACGTGTCAGCTGAGCTTTACAGCTTTATAGAATCTGTTAATTCAACAGTTGCTTGTCTGTGAGATGGTGTCATTAACCTGCTGTTAAAAAGTTGACTTCATTATAAATAGTATACGGTCTAAAACCTTTTGCTAAAAAAAGATTTATGCAAATTACAGTGACCCCAAAAGTATTATTTCAGCTATACTTAAAGAGCAGGTCATGTGGTATTTTAAAGTGTCCTAATATTGTGTAGGAGTCCCATATGGCAGATTGTAATTTTCTCAGAATATACATTTAATATTAGAATCATTTTGCAATGATTTCGAAACGATTCGTTCAAAGCAGTTCTGAGCTTAAGGTCTGCAAACCCCTCACTTCCATAAGCCTACACTGAATGGGGAATAATGGAATGCTCATTATGGCCACAAAGCCCCGCCTTCTTAATGAAAGAGCCAATCGTTGATTAGTAAAGTCAGCGCGTCACTGCAGCTGCCGTTAGAAGTGTAGAAACGCTCAGTGTTCTTATGCTGCGTTCACACCAAACGCGAATATGCGTCTGGCGCGAGTGATTTCAATGTTAAGTCAATGGTAAGACGCGTCTACGCGCGTCTGGAGTTCTTGCGGCGCGAATTGGCGTTTAGCGCGGCGCGGTAGACGCGAATTCGCCTCATTCGCGCGTCTAGTTCGCGCGAATGGCGCGAATTGAGCGTCTGGCGCGTTACGCGCGATACGCGCGAATTGTGCTTTTTGTGCATCACGCGTTTGACGCGAATTCGCGTCTGCCGCCCGAGTTGAAAAATCTGAACTTCTGCGTCAATTCGCGCCGCGTTAACCAATCAGGAGCCTGCTTGATGCTGTGGCGGCAGGCCCGCCCGGAGTCACTCATTCAAATATGAAACATGAATACTAAATGCCTAGTGCGGTTCTAATGCACAACAAAGCAAGTGTTTTATCACATATATGACACATATTCATTTTGTATTGAATGCCATTTAATCCATATCTAAATCTTAATTATATGAAACATATAGAACAATAATAACTATAATAGTGTGTATACTTTAGTGTGTCTGGACAGTGTTGTGTGAGGAAAATAAAGAAATCACAGGACAGGTTAAATACTTTTGGAGGCTGGCTCCATTTATCATCAAAACAAAAATAAATAACAGATTTTACAGTAATAACCTGAACAAAAAAATGGCACAGACCTATAGAATTATTATACATCAAAAGAGGAATGACATAAACGAGTAGTTCACTTTTAAAATGAAAATTCTGTCATCATATACTGCTCCAACGCACAGAGGGAAGTTCCGCCGCTCCTGAAATCCCCTCGCTCCGATGCGGGAAAGCAGGTCATCGAACTGGGCGCGGGACAGGCGGAAGTACCGCTGAAAGCGGCCGTCATCCAGGCGCAGCTCCTGGAGCAAGTGATGAAACTCGCCGAACTGGGTTCGCCTCCGAAGGGTCTGGTGGACCCAAATACGGCGACGATGATCCGTACGCGCCTGTTCTGCTCTCCAGAGCAAATACAGAGCGGTGACTCTCTCGATAAATGACCGAACAACAACAGAATCTTGTAAAAAAAGATGGCCGCCAACGGGGTTTGAAACTTTAGCCTCTGACGCGCGTGACGCGCGTAAATTTCGCTTCAAACTTTTGTTTTTACGCGCGTCGATTTCGCTCTTGACGCGCGAATGAACACAAAGTGGTCACGCGAATAACTAGACGCGGCAGGCGCGAATTTAGACGCATATTCGCGTTTGGTGTGAACGCAGCATTAGACGTGCACCCAGTACTGCGTATGCGCACTGGCTTATCTAGCCTAAAAAATAAGCTTTTTTTAACGCTATTGAAGCACAAGGAACCATATTTATGAGGCAGTTCTTGTCAGATTTCATTGGTGATTTCAAATATGATATTTAATCGTAAGCTTGGTGAACAGTTTTGGAGAATTTGATGTTTTCCCATTTAAAGAGATAGGAGCTGCACTTGCATGCCTGAGAGGTGTTTCAAAGATGGCCGCCGAATGGAATGACTTGCCTTAAAGGGACTTTGACTGTAAACACTAGATATGTTAGCGGAGTGCTAACGTGACTAACTGATGAAACAATACAGTTTTGTAAACCAAAATAGAAGTAATTAGAACAACGACAGTTTACATTAATTGACACATTGTTGGGAAATAGTGGGTTCACAGCGAATCATCAGAACTATTTCTGACAGTAATATTGTTGTTTGCGTGAAAACGTAAAGCTGCACTAGGTATACATTACGTATTAGCAGAAAAAAATCATTTTTTTGAGCACTCATTTGAAATTGTACGCATAACGTATTAATCATACTTACAGGTTGTGGTTCATAGACTCTGGTTGGTCCAAATAAAGTAGTTACAGACTTACCTTTCACGATCAAGTGTTAAGCGAATCCCCCCTGATAGCACACATACATCACGGAGAGGTCTATTTGACATCTGTATTTACATCTGGAAGACGTATTTTTTAGAGTGTTTGCGCATCTGCAATACATCTGATATGTTTCCTATCAGATGTCAAATAGACGTCTATTAGATGTCTTTAAGATGTTTATGATTTAGAATGTATGTAAAACTGACATCTTACAGGCGTCTGTCAGATGTTTGTACACAGCAGATGCTTTCCAGATCAAGCATTCTTTAACAGACATCTTGCAGACATATGGGTGCTATCTGGGCCTCGTTGAACTCCCCAAAATTAGAGAAGCAGAGGGGAAAAGAGAGAATGACGAGTTGTTTTTTCTTATTGTGAGAATTGTGAGATTTAATCTCGGAATTTCGAGAATAAAGTCAGAATTTTGAAATATAAACTCAAATTTACTGTTTTTATTATTTTATTCCATAGCTCCAGAGACTACTTGACCAGATAAGCTCCGTCCACAAAAAATGTCATCACTGTTTGCGAACACTGACTTGGTCTACACAATGGTGTTAATGGGAACACTAATACAAAAAGGTAAGTAAACAACTCACACATTTAGATATTTATAAAATAAGACTTAAAATGGCATAAAAACACAATCTGTGGGAGTTTTTAGTGAGTAATCAGCTTGGTAAATCACCGTGTCTGTGACCAATACTTACCAAGCTGTGATGACAAAATCAAAAAATGGTTAACTATTAACTATTAAAAAGAATTGCTGAACATAAGTTCACAAATAAAATGTTTTGTTTAAATAGTTACTGCCTTAAGTTCTTATTTCAGACTAAATGTAAACTGCATAAAAACACTAACTTGTGAAGATTCATACTTGGCTTTAATAAATAGAATATTGATTACATTCGTGATAATCTAAAAAAAATATATGGATAAATTGGTGCAGTAAGTAAATATAGTGAGGATTTTTGTGGGAAGCAAAGTTTCTGAGTGTACTGAATGAGATTAATAGTGCTCTTGAAATGGCCAGTGCACTACTGAACTAAGAAATTAAATTAGAAACATTCAGTGTTTTGCAGATTGACTAAAAGTTCTAAGGTTGAGCAGCCTAGATAGTTTGCTCTATTGTAATAGTCTTTGATAGTAGCATTTAATAACCTATGCTTCGGGGGCCTGACCGCTCAATAAGTGTAAGGTAAATCAGTGAAGTAGTTTTCTAATATATAAGTTTCACATTCAGTCTGAGATAAATGACAGTCGCCGAGCTGATCCGCAGCCATCCATCTCTCGAAATGAGCTGACGTGCCGTCATTTCACCTGCCCCTGTGAAAGTAGATGCTGGGGGTTATAGCACGACTATCTATCACCAACTCTTCACAGACTGACATTGATTACCTTTTATGTAGTATAATGTTTCAAATTTCTGGTATATCATGTGGTTTAATGCAACATATTTTTCTCATTTCTCTGTCGTTTTATGTTGTTCAGCTGTGGTGCACCTGGTGTCTAGTTGAACCAAGACTGTTGAAGTTCTCTCACGGCATTTACTGCCTACTTCCCTTGACATTTCTGTAGCGTGTAATCTTGTGCAATGTTGGGCAAGCAAGTTATTTATATAAAATAATGTTACACATACAGTGACAGAAAAAAAACATATTTGATCCCCTGCTGATTTTGTATGTTTGCCCACTGACAAAGAAATGATCAGTCTATAATTTTAATGGCAGGTTTATTTGAATAGTCAGAGACAGAATAACAACAAAAAATCCAGAATAATGCATTACAAAAAAGTTATAAATTGACCTGCATTTTAATGAGTGAAATAAGTATTTGGTCCCCTATCAATCGGTAAGATTTCTTGCTCCCAGCTGTCTTTTATACATGTAACAAGATGAGATTAGGAGCACTCTCTTAAAGGGAGTGCTCCTAATCTCAGCTTGTTACCTGTATAAAAGACACCTGTCCACAGAAGCAGGGCAACAAAGCAGTGGCTCAAGAAGAAGCACATTAAGGTCCTGCAGTGGCCTAGCCAGTCTCTGGACCTTAATCCTTAATCCTGTTGAAAATCTATGGAGGAAGGTGAAAGTTTGAGTTGCTAAAGTCAGCTTCAAAACCTTAATGACTTGGAGAGTATCTGAAAAGAGAAGTGGGACAAAATCCATCCTGAGATGTGTGCAAACCTGGTGGCCAACTGCAAGAAATGTCTGACCTCTGTGATTGCCAAAATGGCACTGATTTTGGCACCAAGTATTAAGTCAAGTTTTGTGAAGGGGTCAAATACTTATTTCACTCACTAAAATGCTAAAAAAAAAATGATTTTTTTTCTTGTTATTCTGTCTCACTGTTCAAATAAACATACCATTCAAATTATAGACTGATAATTTCTTTGTCAGTGGGCAAACGTAAAAAATTAGCAGGGGATCACATTATTTTTTACCCTCACTGAAGCAAGTGGAAATTTGATCTACTAGTAAATAAAAGATCACCGTTTACACTGCAGATTGTACTTAAACTATTAACTTTTTGCCCAACAGTTGCAGAGCTCTGCTAAAGAAACTGAAGGAACTCCTTCAGAATTTGATGTTTTGCACCCATGTGAGTCCAAATGTGTGTTAATGTTGTACAGAGACTAGCAGCTGTGGCTCTTTATGCACTGATGAAGGAAAAGTGGAGGGGATTTGGGGGCATGCTGGGAAAAAAAAAAAAAAAGAAAAACATCCTAATGGACAGGAGCTGATGGAGGCCAGAGCAAGCCTGGATTACAACTAGAGCATATATGTACGTGTTTGTGTGAGTGAGAGAGATAGAAAAACATGGAGAAAGAGAGAATATGGATGTTAGGTGGGTGGCAGTTAGTCTCGACCTTAATTTGGAGTAATTTCCCCGTCTTTCTGGGCATGATGCAGGGGATTTGTTTGGTGGCAAGGCCTGGTCCAATCTGTTCCTCTGATATAACTATATATATCTCAACAGCTTTTAATCCACATTACGCGGATTTATCGTGAGATACACTGGGATTTGTGAAGATCAGCGTCTGTCACACAGAGAGAAACAGGAAAAAATAGCTCAGCATTTCCATCGCTTTTTTTGTTTGGGCTGTTTGTATCATAGGAGAGATCCCGATTGTTATTCTTGTTCTTTTCATCATCCGTCTATCTTTGTTTTGATGTCATCTTTACATAATGCAGTGAGTTTTTCAATCACTAGGATATATTCTCCATATAGATTGTGCTGATGTCCATCATGTTGTTGGTTATGAAAACATTTGAATTCATTTTCCGCCCCTAATTAAAATCATTTAGACGATAACTGTTTATGTCATCTGATAATGCGATAATAAATTCCAAATCTCTGAATGGTTGCAGTCCTTAATCACTTCCTCTCACAATCAGGGATTGACCCCAGCAACTGCTGGTTGATACTGAGCTTTAACCCATTCCGCTGTGGGTCTGGCACTCATCACGAATTCCTTTGAAGTAATTGCACTTCCTCCTTCTTTGCCTAATTTTACCTGCTAATTTTTTTTGTTTATTTTGTTTAGATCTCTTTTCCTTCAAACGTAAGCCTGATTGTATGTTTTCCACTGATCTTACTATATTCACTTGCATTGAAATTGCCAAGTCTGTTCCTAATACTAGGTGACTTCCCACCCATCAGGGTCATATCCATCCCATATGTGAACCTTAAAATCTGGTTATTGGCTTTCAACACGCACACACACACACACACACACACACACACACACACACACACGCACATATCCTTTTACACTCCAGAGTGCAATTAGTGGGGAATTCGCTCTTAAGCACAATACTCGGCAACGTTTTCACCCTCAACCAAGCTTTGCTCATTAAGTGTATATTTACAATGACAAATGTGTAGCGTAATTGTCACCCTGAAGTCCAAAGCTTGTAACGCACAGTGATGGTGGTGTCATTGTCCCACTGAGTAGAATAATACAAAGTTTTTGTCAAACTGGTAAGTGTATTTTTGTGTAAATGTGTGTATATTGTGTTAGAAAAGTATTATTATATTATATTAGCTCATATTATATTATCTATTAATAGTAGCTTGTGGTGTTGCCAGTTACTTTTTAGCTATACAGTTAAAGTCAAAAGTTTACATACACCTTGCAGAATCTGCAAAATGTGAATTATTTGACCAAAATGCTTATTATTTTTATTTAGTACTGACCTGAATAAGATATTTCAAATACAAGATGTTTATCTTTTTACATTTTTTTATAAAAATTACCTTGTTCAGAAGTTTACATACACTTAATTCTTAATGCTGTGTTGTTAAATAAATGATCCACTGTGTTTTTTGTTGTTGTTGTTTTGTTTAGTGATAGCTGTTCATGAGTCCTTTGTTTTTGTCCTGAACTGTTAAACTGCCCGCTGTTCTTCAGAAAAATTGGGTTTTTGCCTCATTTTTCTGTACTGATTTTTAAACAAAAATTATTACAGAAAAATGAGCCAAAACCCCATTCCAATTTTTTGATATTTTATCAATAACAATATGCTCTTTCAAAAAAAAAAAAGTTTCATGTTCACACCTAGTGTCATTCATTAGAAATATTGCTCTGAACATTGGTGTAAATTAGTTTTTTTCAATTTTTGGACCTTAATATCTCAACATTCATAAGACTCTATTGTCTGATATCAAAGGATGTGAAAGACATGGCACATATCAGACCATTTACCAAGTTTGATGCTTATACATTGAAAATTGAGGTTTCTATGGACATCTGAAAACCCTTAAAGTAATAGTTTCAAAGAAAAGTAGAGGGCCAGCATTCAGGTGTAAATTCAGTAACAATGCTGTGAGTTATAATTCATGTAGTTCTGGACTAGGACTCTTAGCCCAGAAAATTTCATGGACCTGGCACAACTAGTTCTGGAGACATTTCAGTCTGAACATGGTCACTCAGACTGTGATGCCAAAACGGGGTAAAAAAACAACTTTTTTACAGATAAAAAAAAAAAAAGTACGCACAGTAGAGATCTGAAACGTTGTATATGATCTATTGGGCATATTACCCATCACATAGATTTTTTTTCAGACAAATCTGAGGGGGTCAGGTGAGGACCATTTGATGATTCCTGCTGGAATGACCCTCAGATCAAGAAACGTTTTGGTTTTTCAGCATTTTTGTGTATTTGAACCCTTTCCAACAATGACTGTATGATTTTGAGATTCATATTTTTACACTAAAGACAACTGAGGGACTCATATGCAACTACTGCAGAATGTTCAAACGCTAACTGATATGCTTCAGAAGGAAGCACAATGCATTAAGAGCCGGGGGTGAAAACTTTTGAACAAAATTAAGATTTTTCTTATTTTGCTTAAATATCATATTTTTCGTTTAGTACTGCCCTTCAGAAGCTACAGAAGATAACTGCATGTTCCCCAGAAGACGAAATAAGTTAAATTTACCCTGATCTTCAAATTCAATAAGTTTTCAAGGCTCTTAATGCATCGTGTTTCTCTCTAAAGCGTCAGTGAGCATTTGAACCTTATGCAATAGTTGCATATGAGTCACTCAGTGTCAGATTTTATGTTTTCAGATTTGTTTTGAAGTATTATTGTACTTCATTGTATTATTGATTTGTGTTTTTTGCTTAAGTGAAGTAGATAGCAGCTTCATTGTATACCTATATAGTCTTACATGCGCGTTACCAAGATGTCTGCCGAGTGAACCAACATGCTTTAGAGGTACAATTCTGCTGTTCCCAACTCTGTTACTCTGTCAATGATCCCCGACATGAAACGATAGCAATATGCACAGTTAATAACCTTGTGTGATTATTGTGCCTCGCTGGTTTATTCATCTATTCCAAATCTTGTTTAGCTGAGCGGCTAACGTAATTTTTATGCTCTTGCTCGCTAAACGGCGTCACCTGAAATAAACTGTCAAAGTCTGGCCAGCGAATTGTCATTGCATTTCCATGATATATTGTAATGCGCCATAATCATCTGCCCTGCAGTGAATACCCATTATAGCTCTGTAACCCAGTGTAGTGTGCCACGCTACCCCACACTGCAGACAAAAAGAGCCCACCCTCTTCCTTCGAATCCACTTCACTCTGAGGACAAGCATATTTAAAACAGCAAAGTTGACGATTTTGTTGCCAAGCTCCAAGAAGTGCTTATCCCTCAGTCTCACTGGGTGGCGAGGAGGACAAGCTGTCTCTGCTATCTCCCCAGCGCCGAAGAAAGAGCGGGCGAGAGAAAGAGCAGCAAGAGGGAGGACGGAAGGAGATGATTTTTTTTTCTCTTTTTTTTGTACAATTTCCAATTGGGGAGGGTAGTGGGATTGTTTCAGATGAAGGAGACGGTGGATGGTGCTTCGGCCCACACTGACCCTTTCTTCTCTCTTTTGCTCCCTCGTTCTGTGCCTCTCTGCTCCAAAACGATAAGATTTAGTGGCATGTCCATGAGCCTAATCTTATTTATTCACTAAAGCTTTTTTGGATCCCAACATCAGTCGGAGAATTAAAGCGGGAGCTCCCACCGGGAGGTCAGGAGTTTGGTGATGGGGAAACATTGTAAGAATGGGAGAATACCATTTCTCTCAACCACCATGAATTAGTTCAGATGTCGCTTTGTTGTCATAGTGGGTTTCAGTAGTGTAATGGTGTTCACAGACTGACGTCCAGTTTGTTGGGGGGCGATATACCGTTCTGTTTGAATTACACACACAGTATGAAGTTTTTCATATCAGAACAAAAGTGGCTAAGCAACGTGGGCAGCGTCGTGAATTGAGATGGGAATCCCTGTTACTGCATACACTTTTGACTAACCGTTGGAAAACTTTTAGAACTATTAATAACTAGGGTTGGGTATTGTTTGAATTCTGTCAATTCCGATTCTGCTTATCGATTCCTAGTTTGTTATAAGTAGCAAGATTTCAAAAACATGAGGTCAGACTATACTGTTCTTGCTTTAAATTTTGAAATTATACAATCTAATTTGCATCAAAATCTGCTTATGCTTGTAGCATGTGTTTAAATCGTGATCATGGTTCTGCAACTGCATTTTGATTCTCATTAAGGCACAGTCAGGGGAAAAAAACGTGATAAACTGATTTTTGGTCAAACTGCCAAGCACTAGATCCAGTATATGAACATATCATTATCATGCAAATTTAGTGTTTATTGGATGGCTCTTTTGGATGATTTTCTGGTTCATCATGGCATTCTAAAATCAGATGTTTTGGATAATGATGCTAAACTATAATTGACTTCTGTCCTTTATAGATATGCAGTTTCAGCTCAGCAGTGAAATAAGTCAGATAATGTTCAGTCAGGTGGCCATTATCGCAAAATAAACCACTTTAGGTTGATACAAAACCTTGCAGTTTTGCAAAGAGGTCCTGATGATACTGTCACAGGTCATTTTTACTATGACCGTCTGACTCTACAGTATCACTAAGACCATAAATGTTCATGATATTTAATAAAATCACAGCTAAATTATTGTTTGATTTGTCTTTGTCTGTTTTTTAAGCTTTTCTGTGAATATCAGGAGAACTGAGGCCTCTTTTAGCATTAGCCAGCAGTTGTGACTAAAGACAAATACTAACGTTTAGTCACTTTTGGCCAGGCTTTTGAATAAACTTTTATGATCTGGTCTACTTTGCAGCTTATTATGGCCAAGTTTTACATTACGAATATTACACAAATTATTACACACAAATAAATCAATTTAAAAATACTGATTTTGCTGTTCATGAAGGATTTCTTAATTATTATCAATGTTGATTCTAGAATTCTTTTCTAAACAAAGTTCAAAATAATAGAATTTATTTGACAATTGAAATCGTATAGCAATATAAGTGACTTTACTGTCACTTTTAAACAATATAATTCATCCTTGCCAAACAAACATGCTAATTTCTTTAAATCTTACTGTACCTAAACTTTTTGTACTTCACTTATTTAATTAAATATTGGCAATCCAAAGAGTAGGCCTTCCCCAGCTGAGTCTAAATTCCTCCAAAGGCTTTTTTTTTTTAACAACATATCATATTTTCCATGCCAATATCATTGTTGGCTTGCTCCTTGAGGGTTTTGTAAAGCACTGTTATTTGTGAAGCTGCTTTGGAACAATGTGTATTGTGAAAAGCACTATACAATTAAATTGAACTGAATTATTAACATGACAAGCTGAATGAAAACTGGCAACATAAGTTTCTTAATGTCTTTTGATCGTTGATGTTTTCATGCTCTCGGCAGCCAATACTTAGCTGTACAAAACACAAAGTGTGGACGACGCAAACCATATTTATCACTGTAGCATTTTTTTCAAGTTGAATGAGTTGTATTTTTCATGACCTTGAGTAGTTTTGCATGAAAATAGTTTGATTTGGCATCCTCGTCAAGAGTAAGAAATTGGAAGCGCTTTCTCCCCAGTCTGTTTTGATAGCACAACTGTGTGGTCAGTTGGATATTATTATTTAATAACATTGCATTATATTTTGGTCCAGAACCATCGAATTTCAACATATCAAGCCAATCCTCAGCCTTAAATTAGTTTCAATGGGTCTCGGATCAGTCTTTTGAAGTAGGCCAGCAGAGGGTCGAGTTGCATCATCAGAATGATATCAGAGGAAACTCTACAAGCTGTTTTGAAAGAAATCTGTTTGAGCGGTATGAGATCAGCGACTGCATAAGTGACAAAGAGCAAGTTGATTTGATCATGAACACATGACTAGCTTCACAGTTCTAGTGTGCTGTAATTGGTCTCCCTCTCCAGTATCATTTATTTAGCCGGACACATGATAATAATGACTGTGTGTGAGGACGTGTTTGCTTTCATTATCTTCCTTCCTGTTCAATTACATGGAAACCGGTTCCTGGAACCTTCCAATGTGCGCCTGACCGCTAAAAAAGATGAAGGAGGTGGTAATAAATGGAATGGAGGGATTGGTTCGGTGTGTATAATAAGTGTGGGGAATAAGGAGTCAGTGTGCCTTCACGTGTTTTTTACTGTAATTAATATTACAGCTCGCTGTCATAACCATGCATGAGAAGTTCCCGTAATCGTTCGCCAAATTCTTGGCAAATCCCCGCAACCCTGTAAATCCGTCTAAATCTCCCTCCGCATTTTCCTCTTCTCCTTTCTTTCCCCTTTCCATTTTTCTTATTTAATTTCCTTCTGTTCTCCCCGTCCATTGTCTCTGTTTGTCTTTGACGGCCGTTTGTCTTTGTGCCGAGTACTCTTCCAATTCAATCGTTTGCTCAATCAATCTGTTTTCTCTCCTCCTAGTCCACTTTTCTTTTCTCTCCATCCTCATCTCCTCGTCTTCACTCCATTCATCTATCCGGCTGTCTGTGTGTCCGTCCGTGACTCTCGCCCCCTCCTTTCTCTTCCCCCGGGGAACGTCTCTGGGCGCCGGGCTGTCAAAGCCGTTAAGAGCAGCAGCAGTCTCCTCCGATTACACCGTGTTTGGGATTACTGCGTACGTGCTCCAACCCGTTCCGTCTGCTCCCTGGCTGATTTTGCTCGCCGTTTCTTGCAAAAGTCGCTGCTGTCGCAGCCAAGCCTCAAACTAGCAGCGCGTCGTGTGTGTGCTGGAACTTGCGCACCCGTGTCTTTTGGCCGTGTGTGCTCAGCGTTTCCGGCCTTTCCTGAGTGGAGCACAGAGATTTGCCACGCTGTGTACGTCTGGCTAAACCAGAGAATGTTTTCAGATGGTCATCTGCCTTGCGAAAGTATTCATACCCCTTCATTTTTTTCATGTTTTGTTCTGTTGCTGCCTTCCCCACATCAATCTTCACTCCATACACCATAATGACAAAGCAAAAACAGAATTGTCACAACTTTGTAAATGTATTAAAAATAAAAAATGAAATAAGTACATTGCATAAGTATTTACACCCTTACCTCACTACTTAGTTGAAGCACCTTTACAGCCTCAGATCTTTTTGGTATGATGCGACAAGCTTTGCACATCAGCATTTGGCAATTATCTGACATTCTTCTCCTCACCTTTTCACCTCTTTGTCACCTTTGTCAGCTTGGATGGGGGCTGGCAGACATTTTCAGGTTTCTCCAGAAATGTTTGATTGGGTTCAAGCCCAGGCTTTGGCTGGGCCACTCAAGGACATTCACAGAGTTGTCTATAAACCACTCTTGCTGTGTGCTTAGGCTTATTGTTCTGTTGGAAGGTGAACCCTCACAGTCTGAGGTTCTAATTGCTCTAGACTGGGTTTTCATTAAGGCTATCTCAATATTTTGGTGCATTGAGCTTTTCCACTACTCTGATGAGTCCCTCAGTCCCCTGTCACTGAAAAACATCCCCACAGTGTGAGGCTGCTACCATTACTGTTGAGATGGTACTCTGCAGGTGATGAGCAATGTCTGGTTTCCTTCAAACTTGGGATTGAGGTTCATCAGACCAGGGAATCTTGCTTCTCACAGTCTGAGGGTCCTTTAGATGCTTCCTGAATGTGATTTCATGTGTCTTCACTGAGGAGAAGATTGAGTCTTGCCACACCACTATAAAGGCTGGTTCGGTGGAGTGTTGCAGTGATGTTTGTTCTTCTGTAGGTCTCTCCTGTCTCTACATATGATTATGGAGCTTAACTAGAGTGACCATTAGGTTCTTGGTCACCACTCTAACCAAAGCCCTTCTCCATGAATTGCTCATTTGGGCCAGGAGGCGAGTTCTAGGAAGAGTCGTGGTTGTTTTAAAGAGTCAGAATTTTTTCTGAACTCTTCCCCAGACCTGTGGCTTGACGCAATCCTGTCTCTGAGCTCTACAGGCAGTTTTTTTTTGACCTCATGGTTTGGTTTTTGCTCTGAAATGCTTTTTCAGCTGTTATACCTTATATGTGACCCTGGACCACAAAACCAGTCTTAAGTCGCTGGGGTATATTTGTAGCAATAGCCAAAAATACATTGTATGGGTCAAAATGATTGATTTTTCTTTTATGTCAAAAATCATTAGGAAATTAAGTAAAGATCATGTTACATTAAGATTTTTTGTAAAATTCCTACTGTAAACCTATCAAAATGTAATTTTTGATTAGTAATATGCATTGTTAAGAACTTAATTTGGACAACTTTAAAGGTGATTTTCTCAGTATTTTGATTTTATTGCACCCTTAGATTCCAGATTATCTCGGCCAAATATTGTCCTATCCTAACAAACTATACATCAATAGAAAGCTTATTTATTGAGCTTTCATATGATGTATATATCACAGTTTTGTAAAATTTAACCTTATGACTGGTTTTGTGGTCCAGGGTCACATATTAGGATGTGTGTGCCTTTCCAAATTATAACCATTCAAATGAATTTGCCACAGGTTAGCTTAACTCGTATGTAATAACATCTGCAAGCAAAATGAATGCTCCTGAGCTAATTTTCAAGTGTCCCAGATACTTGAAAATGGAATCATTTCTGCAACGGAATCATTTAAGGTTTTTATTTTTAATACATTTGCAAAGATGTTAAAAACTTAGTTTTGTTTTGCTGTTATGATGCATGGAGTGTAGATTGATGTGGAAGGAAAGAGTAATTTAAAGCAGTTTAACCTAAGGCAGAAACATAAAACGTGAAAAAAAAATGAATGAATACTTTCGCAAGCCACTGTATATATATGTATGCCATATATCTGTAAATATACACACATTTGATTAATTCAATGCGTCTTTGCTAAACATATTTTTTTTTTCAAGTATTAAAAGTATTTTGAGAAGTCTTACTTTCAACACTGAAAATAATAAATGTTTCTTGAGGAGAAAATCAGCATATTAGGATGATTAGTAGTGACTGCTGAAAATTGCATCACAGGACTAAAATACATTTTAAAATATATTAAAATAGAAAACATGTATTTTACATCAATTCTAATAACATTTCACAATATTACTGTTTTCACTGTATGTTTGAAAAAAAAAATTCAGCCTTAGTAAATGAGAATTCTTTTAGAAATAATAAACATTAAACAATCAAACTTTTGACCGGTTGTGTGTGTGTGTGTGTGTGTGTGTGTGTGTGTGTGTGTGTGTGTGTGTGTGTGTGTGTGTGTGTGTGTGTGTGTGTGTGTGTGTGTGTGTGTGTGTATACACATGTGCACACAAATAATTGCATACATAATTGCATACAGTGACCCGCACCACATATAATTAAAACACTTTTAATAGATAACTATAATGAGTACAGTCTTCATCTCATTATTTTATGCACAATTCAGATATCTCTTTGCAAAAACACAATATATTTTTTGCTGTGAAAAAACTTTTTAATTAGCACCCAACTACATTAAGCACCTTTCACATCACTGACATGTCAGTATGATATTCACTGTGGTTATATCTTATGAGGGTTTTGTTCGTTTTGGCAGTGTTTTTCCCTCTGATGTGATTTGCTGTTTTATTATAAACTCAGCAATTTATTTAAAGAAATGGCAGACAGAATGATTTGCAATGTTAAACTTCTTCTCAGCCCACACAAGAACAATATCTATTCTTTTTTTAACATGTTCACAGAAATCTCTAGTTTAGTTCAATGAGATTTGCTCCAAAGCTTGTCAGCTCTAGCAACAGTAGCCAAGGTCAACCAAGGGTTAATTATGTTGTATAATGGACACTAGTGTAAAACGTGACCTCACAGTTTGATTGAGATTTTCTAGGCCACAGGTTCAGACCTGCCAGAAACATCTGGCATCAAAGGTTCAGCTCTTTTCTTCTGAATTGATACATTGCTCATTAATTGTAATTTTTTGAAAAAGTCACACTTGCAAGATATGAACTTGCAATTCTTAGAAATAAAGTCAGAATTGGGACACAAACTCACAATTCTAACTAAGAATTGCGACTTTAAATTCTCATAAATTCTCCCCATAAATTCTCAATTCTGAGAACATATCAGTCTTTTTTCCTCTCAGAACTGGACTTTATAACTTTACAATTGCAAGTTTATATCTCATAGTTCTGAGGATAAAAAGTCAGAATTGCGAGATACAAACTTGCAGTTCTTATGTTTTTTTTTTTTTTTTTTTTTTTTTGCAATTGCGTAATATAAACTCGCAGTTGTGAGGAAAAAAAAAAAAAAAAAAAAACTCTGAAAGACAATGGAAGCCCATTTCCACCGCTGAAAAACATGAAAAAGTTAAACCCTGGTTACAAGAAAAAAAATTATTCTTGCAATTCTGAGAAAGTGACATTTGTGAGATATACACTCACAATTCTGAGAATTACGAGATAAAGTCCAATATGCGAGATAAAAACTCACAATTCAGACTTTTTTTTCTCAGAATTGTGAGAATTGAGCAGTTGTGGGAAAAACATTGCAATTCTAAGAAATAGAGTCTGAATTATGAGATATAAACTCACTATGGAAGCCCATTCCCGCCACTGAAAAAAAATAAATAAATAAGAAAGATAAAACTCAGTTGCAAGAATAAAAATATATATATTTGTATATATGTAACAAGATATAAACTCACAATTCTGACTTTTTTACTTTTTTTTTCAGAATTGACTTTTTTTATCTCTACACTGGACTTTATAACTTGCAATTGTGAGTTTATATCTCACAATTCTGAGGGGAAAAAAAGTCAGTTCAGGCTTTTTCCTTAGAATTACATGATGTAAACTTGCAGTTGGGAGGAAAAACATTGCAATTCTAAGAAATAAAGTCAAAATTACTAGATATAAACTCACTATGGAAGCCCATTTCTGCCACTGAAAAAAAAAGGTAAAACTCAGTTGCAAGAAAAAAAAAAACTTTTATACTTGCAATTCTTAGAAAGTCACACTTGTGAGATACGCACTCACAATTCTGAGAAATTAAATCAGAATTACAAGTTAACGTCCAATATGCAAGATATAAACTTTTTTTAAACAATTTCGAGAAGTCCCCTATAAAAACTCTCAATTCTGAGAACTCACCAGTCTTTTTTTCCTGTCAGAACTGGACTTAATAACTTGCAGTTGCAAGTTTATATCTCACAATTCAAGTCCATTCTGACTTTTTTTCTCAGAGGTGCGTAATATAAACTCACAGTTGCGATCAAATTGTGATCAAAAAGTCACAATTACTAGATATAAACTTGCAATTACGGAAAATTAATTACAAGACAAACTCACAATTGTGTTTATATATATAAAAAAAACATTGCAATCCTGAGAAAATAAAGTCCGAATTATGAGATATAAACTCACTTTGGAAGCCCATTTCTGCCACTGAAAAAAAAAAAAAAAAAAAAGGTAAAACTCAGTTGCAAAGAAAAAAAACTTTTTTACTCACAACTTTGAGAAAGTCACAATTGTGAGATATACACACAATTCTGAGAAATAAAGTCAGAATTACGAGATAAAGTCCGGTATGCAAGATATAAACTCACAATTCTGACTTTTTTCTCTGAATTGTGAGAATTGAGAACTTATCAGTCTTTTTTTCTCTACACATACACTTACAATTCTGAGAAATAAAGTCATACTTAAGACACAATTCAGATTTTTTTTTTCTCACAACTGCAAGTTTATATATCGCAATTCTGAGCAAAAAGTCCCCTATAAACTCGCAATTCTAAGAACATATAAGTCTTTTTTCTTCTCAGAACTCAACTTTATAACTTGCAATTGCGATCTCACAATTCTGAGAGGAAAAAAAAGAGTTTATATGAAAAAGTCACAATTACGAGATATGAACTTTGCAATTTCTTCGCAATTGCGAGAAAAAAATGTTTTCAAGACGTAAACTTGCAGTTGTGTTTATATCCAGCTATTCTGACATTTTAACTCGCAATTGTGAGTTAGTATTACACAATTCTGAAAAAAAGGGTTAGAATTGCCAGAAATAATCAGAATTTTGAGATGAAAACTTGCAATTAACTTTTTTTTTTTTAATTCAGTGAACAAAACAGGCTTTTGTAAAACAAATCTGAGCCTATTCTAATATTGATGGTCAAGGTGGGGTGAAGAAAGAGTCTTCTCAGAATGAATATCTCATCTTGATGATACCATGCTAATTTAAATAGAAGAAGAGAGAATGAGGGGAAAAAATCAAGTATGCCGGAATTTATGCATGCTTCATGTGATTTCGCCTCTCCTGTTATTTAGTGAAATTGCAACATCAGATTTCCATGGTATTTTTGCTCCCTTTTCTTTTTTCTTTTCTTCTATACGTTTTCATTTGCATTCATTCGTACATCAAGGTCACATTAACATAACTGGCAAATTATTAAAAGATTTGAAATTTCTTACTCTCTTTATGACTTTCCTTCTGAACCCCTTATCTACAACCACTCCACTTTGCTTGCTTCAGAAAAGGGGGGATAGAGTTAAAAAAAAGAAATGAAAAGAAAAAAGCCCCTTTGCATAAAATGGCAAGTTGAAGAAATCTAAAACAGTTGCTGAGGAACTCTAAATAATCACTATGCTTTTGGAGATGAATACATTAACATAACTTACAGCTCTGGAAGTAATCACCAGTCTAAGAGAGTGAGGTCTCCCCTAGGGCTTGTTTCTTTTTGGTCTGTCACTCAGTTTAAACCCTGACCCTCCTAGAAAGCGAAGGATTGCTGAACCTAAGCCGTGTGGTTTCCTCTAAGGTGACTTACCAATAACATGCAAGGTAGGGATTAGTTTATTCCTTTGTCTACTCAAAGGAATAAAAAGCAAGAAGTTTGCGGCGGAATATATTTCGCTAACTACCATTCAGGCATGCTGTCATTGAGTTGGCAAATGTGTCATAGTGGCTGTTTCTATGGTGGCCCTTAAGGGCACGTTGTAACTGTGTTAGAGAAGCAAACAAAACTTGACAGGGCGACAACATTAAGCTGCAAAAACATTTCTAAATTGCTTGATTTTTTTTATAATGTTATGTTTCACTTTCACATCGTTTTCCATCTAGCCAGTAATCCCACCCTGCTGTGGAAAAAAACAGCCTGAACTATCTTAAACTGATTTGTCGGTCTTAAGTGGTGTTGGGTTTGGTGAACTTGTCAGTCTGCGAGCCCAGATGGCTGATCTTCTAAAGCGATTTGAACATCTCACCATCTAGATTAGTTTAAAAAGCTGATCTTTGTTGTTCTCCTAGCCTGGTCAGTCTGGTCTGTTGGCTGGTTTTAGTGGGTTTGGGGTACTTCCCCACCCTGAAGACCAGCTTAATCAGGATGGGAGGCCACTTAAAACCAGATTGTTCTAGCATGGAGTTTCTACAAGAATATGAATATGATTGTATGATTTAAAAAATAAATTGCAGGAAAAAGGTGATACCACTCTAATGGAAAAAAAAAACCTATACTGGTAGGTCTACACTGGTCTCCTAATCTAGTCGAGTCTTTAGTCTGGTTTATAGAGGGGTTTTGGGGGTTCTTGTCATGCTGGGATCCTAGATGAGTGACCATCTAAAGCAATTTAAACATCTCACCATCTAGATCAGTTTAAAAAGCTGATCTTTGTTGTTCTTCTAGCCCAGTCAGTCTGGTCTGGTGGCTGGTTTAGTGGGTTTTTGGCACTTCCCTATCCTGAAGACCAGCTTGACCAGGCTGGGAGGCCACTTTAAACCAGATTATTCCAGCATGGCCTTTCTACAAGAATAAAGATATGGTTTTAAAAAGAAATGTGAGGAAAAAGGTAATACCATAAAAATAGCCTAAACTGCAGGTCTTCACTGATCTCCTAGTCTGGTCTAGTCTGGTGGTTTTAGAGGGGTTTTTGGGGTGTTTGTCAGGCTGGAAGTCTAGATGGCAGACCATTTAAACAATTAGACCAATTTAATGGGATAGTTTGACTAGTGTCTGGTATAATTTGTTGGTTTTGGGAAACTTGTCAGGCTTGGAACCTATCTGGCTGGCCATCAAAGCTAATGTGAACATCTTATTATCTAGATCAGTATTAAAAACTGATCTTTGTTGTTCTCCTGGCCTGGTCAGTTTGGCCTGTTGCCTGGTTTTAGTGGGTTGTGCTTGCCCAGCCTGAAGACCAGCTCAACCAGGTTCCAAGACCACCTTAAACCAGGTTATTCCAGAATAGAGCTTCTACAGGAATACAGATATTGTTTTATGGTTTAAAAAAAAAGAAATGTAAAGAAGGTGATACCACTCTGATGAAAAACACAGCCTAAATTTGTTTGTACTGTAAATATCTTCACTGGTCTCCTAGTCTGGTCTTGTCTGGTGGTTTTAGATGGGCTTTGGGGATGCTTGTCAGGCTGGAATCCTAGATAGCTGACCATCCAAAGCAATATGAATATCTCACCATCTAGATCAGTTTAAAAAGCTGATCTTTGTTGTTCTCCTTGCCTGTTGAGAATGGTCTGTTGGCTGCTGGCTGCTTTTAGTGGGTTTTGGGCACTTCCTCAGCCTGAGAGACAACTTTAAACCTGATTGTTCCAGCATGGAGTTTCTACAGGAATACGGATATGCTTTTATGTTTTAAAAAAGAAACGGGAGGAAAAAGGTAATACCACTCTGATAAAAAACTGTTTTGTAGGTCTTCAGTGATCTCCTACTCTGGTCTAGGCTGCGTCTTTTGGGGGTGCTTGTCTGGCTGGAAGACTAGATGACTGACCATCTAAACATCTAGACCAATTTAATGGGATAGTTTGTAGGTCTTAACTGGTGTCCTAGTCTGGTCTAATTCGTTACCCGAAGTTTTTCTCGGTTGGTTGTGCATTTTTTTCTTCCACACTTTTTTTCTTCAACTCAACTTACTGTTAACATGCTTGGATGCAGCACTCTGTGAACAGCCAGCTTCTTTGGCAGTCAATGTTTGTGCTTACCCTCCTTGTGAAGGGTGTCAATGATTGTCTTCTGGACAACTGTCAGATCAGCAGTCTTTCCCATAATTGTTTAGCCTAGTGAACCAAACTGAGAGACCATTTTGATGGCTCAGGAGACCTTTGCAGTTGTTTTGAGCTGATTAGCTGATTAGCATGTCATTATATTCTAATTTGTTGAGATAGCGAATTGGTGGGTTTTTGTTAAACGTGAGCCAAATCATCACAATTAACAGAACCAAAGACTTAAACTACTTCACTCTGTGTGCATTCAGTTTATTTAATACACAAGTTTCACAATTTGAGTTGAATTACTGAAATAAATGAACTTTTCCATGACATTCTAATTTACTGAGAAGCACCTATATGTCTTTTGAAAAGAAATAATCATTTGTCTGTCTGGTGCATAAAAAAATAATAAACTATTCTAGCATTAAAAGGTATAACAAATACAGGTAAAATCATAATAAAATAATAATAATAATAATAATAATAATAATAATAATAATAATAATAATAATAGTCCATCTGGCCCATGGAATGTTATTTTTTAAACCGACCGGCCCCCCATTAAAGAAAAGAAAATTATGTGGCCCGCTCAGAAAAAAGTTTGGGGACCCCTGATCTAGATCATCGATCTTTGTTGTTCTGGACTGGTCAGTCTGATCTGTTGGATGGTTTTAGTGGGTTTTGGGCACTTCCTCACCCTGAAGACCAGCTTAACCAAGCAGGGAGACCATTTTAAATCAGGTGGAGTTTCCAGCATAAAGTTTCTACGGGAATATACGGATATGGTTTTAAGGTTTAAAAAAAATGGAAAATGTAAAAAGGTAATACCATGAAAAAAACTGCCTGAACTGGTTTGTAGGTTTCCACTGGTCTCCTTGTCTGTTTGTTTTAGAGGGGTTTTAGGGGTGCTTGTCATGCTGGGAGACTAGATGGCTGACCATCTAAACATCTAGACCAATTTAATGGGATAGTTCACCCGAAAATGAATGTTCTGTCATTAATTACTCATCCTCATGTCGTTCAAAACCTGTAAGACCTTTATTTATCTTCGGAACACAAATTAAGGTATTTTTGATTAAATGCGAGTGCTTTTTGACCCTTCATAGAAAGCAATGTTAAAATAGTCGATGTGACATCAGTGGTTTAACCCTAACTTTATGAAGCTACTAGAATACTTTTTGCGCACAAAGAAAACAAAAACAACAACTTTATTCAACAATTTCTTCTCTTTGTGCACAAAAAAGTATTCTCGTAACTTCATAAAATTACGACTGAACTGATGTCACATGGACTATTTTAACATGTCTTTACTACCTTTCTGGGCTTTGAATGTTTCAGTTGCATTGCTGTCTATGCAGGGTCAAAAAGCTCTTAAATTTAATTAAAAACGTCTTAATTTGTGGTCTGAAGACGAATGAAGGTTTGCAACAGGTTTACAGATTTGGAACAGCATGAGGGTAAGTAATTAATGACAGAATTTTCATTTTTAAGTGAACTCTCCCTTTACGAAGGAATCAGCTTTTAAAGCCATGCTGAACAAAAAAATAAAAACTAAAATTTTAAACTATCTGAAAATGAATAGTCCACCCCAGGGCTCTGAACCGGTTCAAGGAACGAAAACGAAAACCGAAAACAAATGACATTGAACAGGAACAAAAACAAAAACGAAAACAAAATCAATTTTAATCGTTCTGAACAGAAACGGAAACAGAAATTCCAAATTAACCGGTTAATAACGGTATTTTTATCGTTCTCTTTATTATATCAATTTGGCAGACCAAAAACATGAATTCAAATTGTGTGCGCAAATGCGACGGTGACGCATACACCGTGAAATGCCCGCGAAGCAGACATAAGCAGAGCCCTTTCTGATGCGACGAGCTTAAGGTTACCAAGCACCTGGCTGTTTCATGTGCAAAGGTATGTTTAGGTTTAAGTTATTGTAGCCTAATTAAAACTTGTAGTTAAAATTATGCATTACGTTTTCTTTTGCTTTTATGCATTAAATGTAAAAGCATAACTATCTGGAGTTCTGTTTTGTTTGAGTGAAAATAGCCTATAATTGGCTATATTAGGTAAGGAATATGCCGTAGCCAGCTATGAGGTCACCGAGGTCTGGACCTCGGTCATTTTTGTATATTCAAAAATAAAATGCCAAGCTCTCTGAATGATTATTTAGCCGTTTAAACCACCTCATATCACATGAGTGTTTGCAATTCATGTTGATGCGAGAAGCTAGCGCAGTGAACGAGGCTTGAGAGCGCGTTGAGTGAGAGCGCGTGTGCAGCCTCCGTTTGTTGCCAGATCCACCTATTATACGTGTATTTTGACTCATTTTTCCAATTTATTGTGACACTTTGGGACGTTTATAAAGTGGAAAGTTGAACGTTAGTGTTACTGATATATTAATCTTGATTTGAACTTATTTCGGATATCTTTTTCTTTATTTTTGTAATTGCTTGTTTTTCGTAGCAATATCCGGCAACATTGTACATTCATAAAAAAAATCTTTTAGACAATCTGTAATTTAATTGCTGACAGGAAGATAACACAATCGGTAAGACAAACGCAGCGATCATCGTTAATATCTGAAAGAAATGTATAACACTATCAAAAACAATAGCATAATACAAATCTGTTTGTTACAGAATGAAATAGGCTACTATGACAAATAACGTTACCGTTACTGGCCAGCAGGAAGACGTCTCATGCTCTTTAGTCAACGTTAAGTCATCAAAAAAACATTAATTAAAGCGGTGTTTCTCAGCCTTACTTCGGACCTCACTAATTTTCAAACCCTAGTTACGGCCTTCAGGTGAACTCGTTTACTTTCGGTTTTAAAGAGAAGAAGTTCAGATGACACGAACACGGAATTTGGTTGAATCATTTGTAAACATAATGCCAAACATGTTATTAAAAGGCACACACTATCTATCTATCTATCTATCTATCTATCTATCTATCTATCTATCTATCTATCTATCTATCGCGCCGTGTAATAAAATAACGTTATTAACCGGTATTTTTTCTAGAAAACCGTTCTCGGAACGTATTGTTTAATGAGGAACGCAAGAACAGAAACGTTATAATATCGATTCTGCTCGGAGTGAACCGAATGGATTTTTTTTTCGTTTTTAAGCCCTGGTCCACCCTCATGTCATTCCAATTATTTCTTCTGCAAAACATCAGAGAAGATATTTTAAAGAACGTTGTTAACCAAACAGTTTCCGATCCCAAAAAATGGAAACTGTTTGGTCACAATCATTCTTCAAAATATCTTCTTTGATGTTTTGCAGAAGTAAAGGCATACACTTAAAAAAAAAAAGATTTTTCAAGGATATAATAAAAAATAGAAATAAAACAGTATGTGTGTTTGGTTTACAAGAATTTTCATTTTTAGTTGTACTGTCCTTTTAAGCTAGTCTCCTAGGCTGGTCAGTCTGGTCTGTTGGCTTGTTTTAGTGGGTTTTAGGTCCTTCCCCACCGAGAAGACCAGCTTAACCAGATCAGGAGGCCACTTTAAACCATCTCAGGCTGCTTTTAAGCTGTGTGTTTGTTTTGAGCATGAAGCTTCTACAGGAATACGGATGTGGTTGTACGGTTGAATTTTGCAGAATGGCTGAAATGGTAGGAGGCCGTCATAGAGAGCATTTGCATTCCTTTAAACATCCTCATCTTCATTCCGCTCCCTTGGTAATCACAGACAGCTAACGGAGATCGGAGCACCGTTGATGGTTGTGGCGAGAGGGAGAAGGGGAGAAAAAAAAACACAAGGCTCATTTGCAAATGCTGCTGAAGTTGTGTACTTAAAACTCTCCCCTCATCCTCTCTCTTAATCACTCTCTCAATCGCTTTCTCTCTCACTCGCTCCTCATAAAATCCCCCTATTAGCATATCCTTCGTCTCAAGTTCATAAAGAACCACATATGGACTTGGCGTGCAGAATGCTGGCCATTTAATGAGCGGCGCTCCATATCTCTGATATCAGCCCAAAAGTATGTGTGAGACTTTGTATTGAGTGCTCCCCAGACATCACATCCTCAAACACACACACACACACACACACACACACACACACAAAGCATTTTATTATTTGAGATGACGAATGAAAGGAAGAATAAAGAAGCTTCTGAATCGATTGTGCAGAACGGACTGTTCATCGCAACACATTCTCTAGCCTTTCTTCCTCTGCGGTTTGCATTGGCTGATACGAGGGCCTGAGAGATGCGTCTGGCTCTTTTTAACTGCAAACACAGATTCTGTTTGAATACAGTGTGATAGCACCGTCATGTCGTGTTGTGACTTCCGTCGGCTTCCCTCGTCACAGGCCTCTTTTTGATGGCACTTTTGTGATGCTGCTTAGGGGAGGCTTGTGTAGCCTCTTTCTGTCTCAACACTCGGAAAAAAAGGGAAACACACCATAGACTAATGCATTTTTATGCCGCATGTATTTCTTTTTTGCCGTGTAGCTCTGCAAAAGGTCTCAGAGTCAAACTCTACCAGACTGAGTTGATAGTCTTTTGTTGTAGGATGATGTAATGAACAGGATTGAACACTAATTGCAGGCCATTACAGTAAAGAAAAGTTCAAGTTATTGTATTTCAAAAGAATTCCGAGCAACCATCAACCTGTCGAGCACATCTAACATGTATGGCTCACGAGTATAATTGATATTCATCATGTTCTGCAGCCTTTCCATAAAAGTTATAATGTTTTATACATGGCAATCTGAATCTTTAATGTCAGAACAAAATCCGATTTCTGCTGTCAAGAACAGGTTTTCCTTTATAACTCATTCTACAAGAAACATTTGTTATTATTATACATGTTAAAAAATATTTGTGACCCTGGACCACAAAACCAGTTTTAAATAGCACAGCTATATTTGTAGCAATAGCCAAAAATACATTGCTTGTATCAAAATGATCGATTTTTCTTTTATGCCAAAAATCATTAGGATATTAAGTAAAGATCATGCTCCATGAAGATGTTTTGTAAATTTCCTACTGCAAATATATAAAAACTTAATTTTTGATTAGTAATATGCATTGCTAAAAACTTCATTTGGACAACTTTACAGGCAACTTTTCTCAGTATTTAGAATTTTTTTTTTTGCACCCTCAGATTCCTGATTTTCAAATAGTTGTATATAAATATCATCCTATCCTAACAAACCATACATAAATTAAAAGTTTATTTATTCAGCTTTCAGATGATGCATCTAATATATATATATATATATATATATATATATATATATATATATATATATATATATATATATATATATATATATATATATTTATATTTAAAACATTTAAATTTTAGTTAATTTTTTAAAATAATTTTGTTTTCGTTAGTTTTATAGTTTAATTTTCATTTTTATGTCTATTTTTATTTTAGTTAGTTGCTGAAGCAACATCATTTTTATATAATATTTATTTTACTTAAACATATTTTAGTTTTATTTCATTTAACAAAAATATTTTATGTAGTTTTAGTTGACAACCTTGGCTGTTTGATATTTTTGGTGGAAACTATACTTTTTTTTTTTTTTTTTTTTTTTTTAACAGTTCCTACATGACTTGAAAGTAACATAACAGCATTTAAAAAAATATATATATATTTTTTTTTTCCTGAAAGTATTTACACCCTGGACCCTGGACCACAAAACCAGTCTTAAGTAGCACAGCTATATCTGTAGCAATAGCCAAAAATACATTGTATGTTTCAAAATTGTAGATTTTTCTTTTATACCGAAAATAATTAGGATATTAATTAAAAACTAGGCTCCATGAAAATATTTTGTAAATTTCCTACCATAAATGTATCAAAACTTAATTTCTGATTAGTAATATGCATTGCTAAGAGCTTGATTTTGATGTAATATTGGTTTTTCTTTAAACATATTTCAGTTTTATTTCATTTAACAAAAATGTTTTATGTAGTTTTAGTTGACAACCTTGGCTGTCTGATATTTTTTTGTGGAAACTATTATATATTTCTTTTTCACAATTCCTACATGATTTGAAAGTAACATAAAAGCATTGAAAAAATGAGTACATTTCTGAAAGTATTTACACTCACTTTTGATCATTTGTAATGCGTCCTTGCTGAATAAAAATGTTATTTCTTTTAGAAAAATATGTACTGACCTGATAAACACACACACAAATTGAAAATATAAAATTAAATGTTTTTTGTTTGTTTGTTATTCTGCTCATTGGGCTGCAGCATTGCTTGCCATGTATTTTAATGATCAAATATGGATGAGCAGATTGATTGTGGATTATTACTTCTGTAGAAACGACACGCTTCATATTTAATCGTCTTAAAAATAGGCTTCACTTTTGAATGCAAAATATAATTTCGATTTTTAGGTGAAATATGATGTGTTTTCATGAGACTCAGCCTGCTGTGTTGGCGTCTGTGTAGAAACAGGGGAAAAATGAGAAATAAGAAGTACTTTTTTCTCACAACCAGCATGAGAGAGATAAAAGTAGACTGTTATTCTCAATCACGATATGACCTTCCTTACCGGGTGCCTTCAGATTACAAACACACTTGTAGCAGTCTATAAAAACCAGCGCTATTCATGTAGCGCGAGCAGGCGAACGCCTTTTTAGCGAATTGTCTGAAAGACGGCCAGTGAGCTGTTGACACGGCGCCGGATCTGCTCCCCGGGGTTTAGATAATGTGAAGATCTACTGATGGTTGCGAGACTGACAGAACGTGAGGGGGCCTGAAAGAGAGCGAAGATGAGAAACCGTGAAAGAGCTAAAGCGAGAACAAGGCAGTGTTTTGACTTGGCTGACTTTCTGCTAACCGACAGAATGAGTGAATGAAAGCGCTCCGCCGACAAACCGAGGACAGGAAAAAGGATCGCGCAGACGTCGGAAAAGAGCCAGATGAAGGGAAAGCTCACAGCTGTCTCCCAACAGAAGGAAGCAGCGCTCTCCTGATGTTACAGGTGCAGACCCCCTCCTTTTCTTCTCGCTCTCTTTTTCTCTCTCTCTGAAGGTTGTCTGGCGTGAACGCCCTCAGTAAATGTCAGAACAAGCTGCTGCTCTTCCCAGACCACGCAGTGGGAGAACCACCAACCTCATCGCCTTGGCAACCCCTTGTCTCTCATCCGAAAGAAAAAGGCGAGGAGGAGGAGAAGAAAAGGGCTTTTATGCCGCTGACCCCCCTCCCTTCCGTGCACACACACTCAGACATGCCCATCAACCCTCCCCGAGAGACCCTTCTGAGACCTGAAACATGTGGGTGAGCTCCCAGGCTTTCTAAAAGGGCTGGATAGAAAGGAGAGCGGTGAAAAAAAACGCACAGAAACTTTGCCAGGGAGAATGATGGAGACTTTATAGACTTTAGCCAATTTAATGGCCAACAGGGCTGGGTTTTTTCACTTCTGTGGATGTGTGACTTTGTTTGTTAAGGTGAACTGCATGTGTAATGCAGGACTTTAGATTAAAAACATAATCTACATTTGTAAGCAAATTTCTGAGAATAATTGTTAAATCAGGTTGGTTAAAATGCCACTGCAGTGCATTTTCTTTGTCGGAAAAAATGCTGTATCAAGGTACCAAGAATACGGGGGGTCATGGAGTGTGAGAACATTATGATAGTCTACAATTCGACATGTAGAAAGATGAAAAACGAAAGAACTGCAAAAAGAATTATTTAAAATATCTTCCTAAGCTCTCCACCAATCTGCCATTGGCTGGCTTAACAGATAGTCCCGCCTTCAAGCTCATGCGATTGGTTGAGCCACTGTTGCTCTATCAATCCATGGCTATAACAGACCATGCTTATTTTGTTTAAGTTCTCTCTACATTAAACTGGGAACGAAGAAAGTATTTTAACACGTTTCTACCTCAAAGCTGAAGTGTCAAGTATGACGCTTAAGGCTAAAATGATCTATAAAACTAGTATAATACAAGAATTTTTCTATTTTTAAAAGTTAAGCGTCTAATTCCTCCGGTTGCACCCAAAAAGAACTTCAAAACGTATTGTTTAAAATATCTTCCTAAACTCTCCACCAATCTGCCATTGGCTGGCTCAACAGGCCCACCTCCAAGCTCATGCGATTGGTTGAGCCACTGTTCTCTGCACAATAAACTAGGAAAAAGTAGACAGCTTAACACATAACACACTTAAGACAAGTGTAATACAAGACTTTTCAATTTTTTAAAGTTAAGTATCTAGTTTCTAAGCCTCTTGTTGCACCTAAAAGAATTGCTAGAATAATTATTAATAGAAAAATATATAAGTATTTTAATGATAAAAAGGAACTCTCCACCAGTCTGCCATTGGCTGATTAAACAGATAGTCCCGCCCCAAGCTCATGTGATTGGTTGAGCCTCTGTTGCTGTGCCAGGCCATGCCTATAAACAGACACTTACTTTATCAAGTTCTCTACACATCAAACTGGGAAGGTAGAAAGTATTTTACCACATTTGTTCTTCAGTGCTCAATTCGTTAAAGTACATATGGGACACTTAAGGCTGAAATGATCTATAAAACAAACTTTAAATGCAGTCTGTCTCTGATTCAGTTTCTGTCATGCACTATGGAAATGAGTGGTGTCTCATATATTATTTTTTTCCCTCTCCCTACTGCGTGAGCTCTATATTCTCTGTGCAGAGCAAGCCTTATGTGTCATCAGACCACATGGGGCCATTTTGTTGGATGGTACTTTGAGACTGCAGGTGCTCTCTCTATAATGGCTGCTGGGACTGCATTTCTTCCTCAAAAGTGCCCTGTCTTCTCTTTCTCGCAGTCTTTCTCTCCCTATGTGCCACCTCTTACTGCGTCCCTGCAGCTGAGCTCCTACCTCTTGAAAACTGTTGTTTGTGCGGTATTTTTCATGAGAGAGAGAAAGGGAGTGAGAGTGTGAGAAGAGGGTGGGTGTGTAGTCTGGCTTTATGGCGATGTTCCATCAGGTCGCTGTGGCGACAGCGTTTAGCAGAGCTCCTCAGGGAGAGAACAAACGACTGTGAGAGCAAGAAAGAAAAAGGGGAGGAAGGTATAAATAAATGAATGAGTGAGTTAATAAGGCCAGAAATATAATTAATTGTACAGTGAGCAATCCCATTGAACATATTTAACATCCCATCTTGCTTTTGTTGTGGTGGTAACCAAGTAGTAGTATCTGGAGAGAGCTATCTGTTAGTGTTCCCATTCATCTCAATGGCAGCTGCTTGTTGACATGAGGCTTCCAGGGCATTCAGTTTGATCATATTTTAGTTTACTTTACTTTACTTTAAACAGTAAGTGACTGATGGCGCCACAATAACACATACTAGCTGGAAAATATTTATTTCTATCATGCTGTTGTTGGGAGTCACTGGGGGGAAAAAAAGTCTGTCTGCTATTATAAATGTTTTATTTTAATAAACACTAACTGACGGCACCGCAATAGCACATACAGTGCATTTATTGTATTTTATTTATTTATTATTTTTTAACAAATTTAACTAACTTATTAACTAATGTCATAACAATAAGACATACATTACAATTATTTTAATTTATTTTTTTAATTTAAAGAAGTTGTTCACTTCCAGAACAAAAATGTATAGATAATGCACTCACCCCCTTGTCATCCAAGATGTTCATGTCTTTCTTTAATTGTAAAGAAATTATGCTTTTTGAGGAAAACATTTCAGGATTTTTCTCCATATAGTGGACTTCTATGGTGCCCTGAATTTGAACTTCCAAAATGCAGTTTAAATGAGACTTTAAATGAGACTTCAAATGATCCCAGCCGAGGATGAAGGGTCTTATCTAGCGAAACGATCAGTTATATATTTGTTTAGAGAAAAATTATTTTTGATTATTTTTTATTTTGAGAAAAATCCTGAAATGTTTGCCTCAAAAAAAGATAATTTTTTTACAACTGAAGAAAGAAAAAAAGACATGAACATCTTGGATGACACGGGGGTGAGTACATTTATCTGTAAATTTTTGTTCTGGAAGTGAACTTTTCCTTTAACTTTTGTTTTAAACACTGAGCACTAAATTGGCTGACAGCACCACAATAACACATACAGTACAAGTATATTATTTTTATTTTGTTATGTATTTGATCTCATTTTATTGTTTGTATTATATTTTTATTTAACCTTTACTTTAAACACTAAATTACTGACTGCACCACAATAACACATACAGCACAAACCAACTGGAAAATACTGCATTTATTTTATGCTGTTAGGAGTCCTTGAAATACACTTCCATTCCGGCGTAATAGTCAGGGAAGTCTGCTGATATATGGCCGAAGCAGGCGGAGTATTATCAGAAATGAGTTCCCAGCTAGTTTAGCATTTGCACATGTGCTGCGTGGTATTAATGCTCCTGCTTCAGCCTTATTACGGCAGCAAACTTCCTTGACTATTACGCCGGAATGGGAGTGTAGTTCCTAATCTTATCAGCCTAGAAACTCGCAGCTTTCCATTTCCGCCGGTCTTAGTACACGATATTACTACAGAAGAGTCAAGTTTTAAATAGGACAAATATCGAAACTCGTTGGTCATTTTTGAACGTGATGCTATTGGTCTAATAGGATTCAATGATCTATGCTAAGCTATGCTAAAAGTGATATCGCCAGAACAGGAGAACGGCTGAATGGATTTCAAAACGGTAAAACTCAACTTATTAACTCGGGGGGAGTTGGAGAATGAGCCTATTTCCAAAAAAAATGGAGTGTTCCTTTAAATATTTTTTACCTGCTGAAATAACCCCCAGCTTAAATCAGCTTAAACTGGCAAAAGCTGGAGCAGGTTTAAGCTGAAAGTAGCTGGTTTTAGCTGGTCTCCCAGCCTGGCTAGGCTGGCCAGGCTTGTTTTAGCTGGTTGTTCCAGCTGGTCTCCCAGCCTGACCAGCTAAGGAAGTGGCCCCTCTAAAACCAGTCTGCTGACCAGCTAAGACCAGACTGGATGACCATCTAAAACCAGCCAACCAGCTTAGGTTTTAGCTGTTTTTTTTTTCAGTAGGGTTGTCATTACAAGTGTAGTTTTGGCATCTATAAATGTTAATTGCTAATGCTAACTAGCTAAATCTTGACTCCTGAAACCTAAATAGCCTTAAAAATGAATGTGCCATTAAGCTAGACGTGTTGTCCACGTAGCTAACTATGAACATATCAACTTTAACTAACTTTGTTTCTCTTTAAAATATTGCTGACAACAGTTAACCTAAAGAAGACTGCTAATTTGAGCTAATTTAAGCTATAGCGCCTCTTGCAGCAGCTGCTAGCATGTTTAAGTAATTGAGGTTGGTTTTTGCATGTTTAGCTGAATATGTTTATTACACAGTTTGTATTTCATGACTAGTAATTATTTTCAGACTTGCAGCCAAGATAAATATTTTGTATGCTTAGCTACCAGTGACAGTGTTAGCATCTGTCATTCATGTTTATTTTTAACCAGCAACCTGGAGCTAAAATAGATATGTGATGTCCAAAAAAAACAAAAAAAACAAAACACTTTTATGCCTCAAAAACAGTTTTTTATTAAAGATTTCACTTCTCAAAGTTAAACGTTTGCACTTTTTCCTCAGGCAGAGAGATAACTCTGCTGATCATGTGCTGAGTGAGTGTCATCACACTGACTTGAAGAAATTTTGTGATTGAAGAAATTTAGTGTGTTCAAATTGCCCCGGTCTTCACTGTATATCAGACCTATGAGTGACAGTAAGATATGAAGTGCTTTGCTCAGTGCGGCGGCAGCGGCTCGGGTCTTGAAGAACCACGCGGTTGTATGTGAAAGACTATAGTTAACACTGTCAAGGGCTCTGCACTCTCCTTACCTCTCTGTGTCTTTATTCTTTTCACACAACTGGTGTAATTTTCCTTCAAACACAATATTCCAGTCTCTTTTCTTTCTTGTGGTGTGTTCGGTCTTCTCGCACATGTATTTAATGTTTCCTCTGACAGCTCGACAGTATATCTTATTTCATTCTCCTTATCTGTGTCATTCATTCCAGCTGCCTCTGCTCTTTATTCCTCAGTTTCAACTTCTCTCTCTCAATCTCTTTTTCTCTCTGTCCTCAACATAGTAATTTCCTTTAAGTCACTCTTAACAATAGTTTCACTCTCTCTCCCTTTCAGTATGATATACAGCCTGTCCTCCATATGTCTCTTTCACTCTATATATTAAAACCTCTCTCTGTATTAACTGCTCTGATGTTGTACAGTGTTTTACAGGCATGTTACACAGGATATGAGAGTTTACTTCCCCCCCCCCTCTGTCTTTGTGAGACTTGTATGGTTTTTATTTGGTGTCTCTTCAGCAACACAACCCAGAGGTCACAAAAACAATATCTTTCATATCCTGAGGATTTCTCAGCTGTCCATTCTGTACGTGTTTGGCCACTCTTGAAATCACTAAAGCTTCAATTTCAGTTCATTTGCGCATATTTGTGCTGCGTATGTGTGTTATCACAGATGTCCGTCAAACCAGGGTTTGTGCCGTGGGAAGAAATACAGTGATTTGTTTATTTTTATTTTATTTGGTTTTTAATGTCTTGTGTTTTTATTAGTGTGTGAGGGAAGGCATTGGATCAACCAGGTTACATGAACTGGACACCTATAGCAAAAATCATCTTTGGAACACAAATTAAGATATTTTTGATGAAATCCGAGAGCTTTTTGACCCTGACAGCAGCGCAACTAACATGTTTAAGGCATAGAAAGGTAGTAAGAATCCATTAAAATAGTCCGTGTGACATCAGTGGTTCAACTTTAATTATATGGAGCTACAAGAATACATTTTGTGGTACAATGAACACAAAAAATAATGACTATTCAACAATTTCTTCTCTTCTGTGTCAGTCGTCAATGTGCATTCATGACAGCACCACAAAAGCTCTCAGTTTTCCTCAAAAATATCTTTATTTGTGACTGAAGGTCTTACAGATTTGGAACAACATGAGGGTGAGTAATTAATTACAGAATGTTCATTTTTTTGGTGAACTATTCCTTTCAGGTTTGTTTTGGGGTTTTTTTTCAAACAAAGCTATTGTATTTCTTCAGTAGATTTTGAATATAGACTCATAAGTCTTATCTATTTCGATCATTATAATTGCATTGAAAAAAAAAACTAAACAACTTTCTTCAAATGTTCTCTATTTGTCTTCCACAGAGCACATTCAGGTTTGGAACCGCATGATGGTGAGTAAATGATGAAGACAATTTTCATTTTTGTTTGACCTGTTCCTTTAATGGTGTGTCTGTGTGTGCGAGTGTCTTTCTGCTTCAGTGCCTTGACCAGGCTGTAACGGCCTGTGCCAGTTCAGCTTCCACATAACCTTAGGTCTTTAGGGAGATCCTTGTCTTTCAAGTGCCCTTCCACCAATGTCCTAGTAAAGTAGGTCAGGACATGAAAAAACCACCCACACACCACTATAACTTTGAACCAGGAGAGAGAAAACACCAGGTGTGAGCAGGGTCAGTGTATTGACGTATATAAAAGGCCAAAAGATAATTTGTGTTGGATCATAATTGGTTTGTTGATTTTCCTCTTTCAAAAACATTGAAATTGTTGAATAAAGTTGTTATTTTTGTTTTATTTTGGTAGCTTCATAACATTACAGTTGAACCACTGATGCCTCGTGCACTATTTTAACAATTTTCTTACTACATTTCCGAGCTTTGAATTCGGTAGTTGAGTTGTTGTCTATGCAAGGTCAGAAAGCTCTCGGATTTCATCAAAAATATCTTAGTTTGTGTTCCAAAGATTAACAAACAGGTTTGGAACAATATGAGGGTGATTAATTAATGACAGAATTTTCATTTTTGGGTGAGCTATCCCTTTAATAAGCTTGAAGCACTTTATTCAGTTGTTCATTGCTGAACTTCAATCATGAAAGTTGAATTAGTCCTTGTTTTCTTGTTTTTGGGAGGTCTCTTTGGATCTGCTTCCAGAAATAACTACATGAAAAACAGGGAGATTTTGGACCCTAATTCACCTCTTCAGTGGTGGCATGTTTTGACAGACTAAAGAAGTTCAGACGTCACCCTGACCTTTCCTTGAGCTGAGCTCAGAAAGTCCAAGCCCGGATTGGACAATGTTGTGAGAGTCTCACATGCTTCCAAAGGGAAGACAGTTTGGCTTCACGTCTGTGTTGGATGGTGATGCTGATGTGAGAGCAGCATGTGGAGTACTGTGTGAATTATCTTATTACTGAAACGCTGTAGGATGAAATCACTGGGCCCAGGCATGGGGAGGAAAAGCCCAGCTGACAGCCATATAGAAAGAGTCCAGAGCCCCCCAGCCGGCAGCCGGGACATCACCATCTGGAGCGAGGCCTATACGGCATGCTGGGCCTGTCAGAAAGACGGAGCTCTTTTCACAACACACTTTTGTCCATCCTCTCTCTCCTCCGGTGAAACTCTCACTATCCAGCCGAGCGTTCACAGTCGTCTTCTCCACAAAAGCCCTCCCACTGCACGGATTGTTCCATTCATCGGCAGGAGGGAGCAACCGGATGGACATCACTCATCCGGGATTGTACAAAATAGTTAACAAGTACAATGGTTAAATTTACACTAATCCCTTCATGGTTATCATCATCCATTGAGTGTTAAATCTAGGTTGAGTGTTGAACAGTGTGGTTGAAAACTAAATGTCTCCAACCCTGCTTAAAAAATCCTTAGCTGAGACCATCAAACCATTTTAGGCTGGTTTTAATGGTCTTAGCTAGTCTCCCAGTCTGGTCAGGCAAGTCTGTTGTCTGGTTTAAAGAGTTTTGGAGTATTTTCAGATGGTCAGGCTCAGGTTAAAAAGACTAAAAACTGGCTTGACCAAGCTAGGAGACCATCTAAAGACCAGCAAAACAACACTAATTACTCTTCAATTGTTTTGTTTTTTTTGCACTAAAACAGTCAGAAGTTAGTTTTAAACCAGTCTTAAATAGTTTGCTGGATGGTTAGTTGGCTTAAGATGGTCTCCTAGCCTGGCCAAGCTAATGTTTAACTGGTTTAGGCCATTTAATTAGCATAAGATGCTAAATATGTTTTTGAAGCTAAACACAAATTACTCATTTTGTCTTTGCAAAGAAAGAATTAGAAGTTTTAAACCAGTCTAAGATGGTTTGCTGGATGGTTATTTGGTTTAAGATGGTATCCCAACTTGGCCAAGCTAACGTTTAGCTAGCTTAGATTTAGACCATTTAACCAACCTAAGATGCTAAAGATGTTTTAAAGCAAAGAACACAATTTACTCCTTATTTGGTTTTTGCACTGAAACAGTCAGAAGTGAGTTTTAAACCAGTGTAAGGTGGTTTGCTGGATGGAGAGTTGGTTTAAGATGGTCTACTAGCCTGAATAAGTTGAGGATCCTGAGCCTCACAACATCGTGCGATTAATCGTGCAGCCCTAGTCTGACTCATTTTGAACAAAATCAACTGACAAGAAGTCAGACTAACTGAAATAAACCTGGTTTATCTGGTAAACTCATTTTATGAAACAGGCCCCTGAAGTGAGTTTCAAACCAGTCTAAGATGGTTTGCTGGATGAAGAGTTGGATTAAGATGGTCTCCTAGCCTGGATAAACTGATGTTTAGCTAGTTTAGACTATCTGACCTGTCTAAGTTGCTAAAGATGTTTTTAAGCAAAGACCACAAATTACTCTTAATTTGGTTTTTGTACTCAATCAATCAGAAGTGAGTTTTAACCCAGTGTGAGATGGTCTGCTAGATGGAGAGTTGGTTTAAGATGGTCTTCTAGCCTGGATAAACCCGTGTTTAGCTGGTTTAGACCAATTGACCAGTCTAAGTTGCTGAAGACGTTTTTAAGCAAAGACCACAAATTACTCTTAATTTGGTTTTTGCACTGAATCAATCATAAGTTAGTTTTAAACCAGTGTAAGATGGTTTGCTAGATGGAAAGTTGGTTTAAAAACGTTTTTAGCAACTTAAGCTGGTTAAATGGTCTGGTTTAAAACTAACTTCTGATTGTATCAGTGCAAAAAAAACAAAACAAATGAAGAGTAATTTGTGTTCTTTGCTTAAAAACTGGTTAAATTGTCTAAACCCGCTAAACGCTAGCTTGGTCTAGTTGGGAGACCATCTTAAACCAACTATCCATCTTAGACTGGATTGAAACTCCTAATTATTTTACAGCAAAGACCAAATGTGTCATTTGTGTTTTATGCTTCAAAAACATCTTTAGCATCTTAGCCTAATTAAATGGCCTCAACCAGCTAAACACTAGCTTGGCCAGGCTAGGAAACCATCTTAAACCAACAAACCATCCAGCAAACTATCTGAGACTGGTTTAAAAATTCACTTCTGATTTTTTTCGTCCAAAACCCAAATGAAGAGTAATTTGTGTTCTTTGTATAAAAAAAACAATCTTCAGCAACTTATGTTGGTTATTAGGTCTAAACCAGCTAGACACTAGCTTGCCCAGACTGAGAGACCATCTTAAACCACCTACTGTAACCATCCAGCAAACCATCTGAGACTGGTTTAAATCTCATTTCTGATTGTTTCAGTGCCAATGAAGTCAATGACCAAATGAAGAATAATTAGGACATTTGTGTTTTTTGATAGGTTTACAATATTAGCTATACACTGGACAGTAGCCTCCAGATGTCAGTCGTATGGGGTGACATCTGTTTTGATTGTCTCCAGGCAATGCTGCCCTCTAAAATACATGATGCTGCCAAGAAGACTGTCAGGCTAATGATCTGTGTGTTGCTTTTGTTTGTCTACACCAGTCAGGCTAACTGTGGAGTATTAGTTACTATTATTTATATTAATCTACAGATAATCTGCAAAATACTTCATGATGGAGTTGACAACGTGTCACGGGCATTCGTGAAATTGATGTGTCCCCGAAACATGTTCTCATTAGTTTGTGCAAGCTGCAAAAACAGGATGAGGCTAAGCTAGCATGCCATCCAGGGAAATTAGCCTGGTAGCATACTTCCAGACACAACGGTTTATTTATTTTTAAGCTGACTGCTAAAGTTGGAGAGGGGTATCCCTCGGTGGCTCTGTAAACAAACTGGACGAGGGAAGAGATAGTTGGAAGATAGAGCCAAGGGTAGCCGTTCACCTCCATGCCAGAGGCAGATAGCAGAAGAAGTGGAGCTAACAAATCCCCTCGTGATCTCAAAGCACACTTCTATGTGGAGGATGTAAAGATCTGACTTGGCCGTGCAGGAAAGTCTCCTGTTGATGGTTATTCACCGGACTTTCTAAATTCGCTCTGCCCGTAATGCAGGTTTTGAACTCGAGGGGTGAAGTCTGGAGCAGTACAGCTAAGCAGTCCTGTCAGCCCTTTCAGTTGCATTCTGTGTTTTTGTTGTAAGACCCTTCACAAACAACCATTTGAACATATCTCAGACAAAACCTCTGAGGATCTCATTTGGGAAGCTTCCTCTACCCTCATTTCAGCTCGTCTTTCTTTAATTGATAATTGAATAAGCTATCACCATGTAATCAATTAAGAACTTGATCCCGACCTCCGAGAGCAGCAGTTAATTGGCTTGTGCCAATGAGAGCCCGAGAGATCAAGCTGGGGTATTAACAAAGATGAGGTTTCGGAGGTCATTTGCAGGTTTTCTTTATTGCGTTGATTGCAGAACTGCTCAAGAGCGACTGGGACGTTCAATTTAGTGTGTCGAGAAAAAAAAAAAAAACACAGTGCAAAGAGCTTCACCGGGGTATCTCTCCAGTTTTGATCTCGTTTTGCATGAAGGTTCCCGACCGTCAGCCTTTGACGCGCATCCGGAAAATTCCACACCGCCTGCGGTCGAGGCTGCTTTGTAACCTACGAGCAGCGAATGAGGTATTGGAGGGGAAAAAACCTTCATCGATCTCTCCTCACCTGCTTTTTTCCTCGCTTTTCCGCTCTGTCCTCTAAAAACATGTCTTTTTCACTCAGTTGACTTCCATTCAAAGCCAGCCAGCGATGGTGAATGCTTGACTAGGTTGCTTTGCCCCGGCAGCCCCCTGGGTTCTGGGCAGTGGCCTGAAAGGAGCCTGAAGCTGCAGCCGAACAGAGAGCCAGAGCAGGCAGGGGGCTAATAGCGGTGGATGGGATTGTCTTCACGGTGCGGGAGGGGTGGGGGACGGGAGCAGAGAGAGTTGAGGGCCAGAACCATCTGCTTTTGTGGTGGTAAGCATCAAAGCCAGGAGGAGCACGGCGGGAGATCTCCTTTCACCGGGGACACATTGCATATGGGCCTCATATTTCTCCAGGACGGCATCCTGCAGACCTTTGGGAGCCTGTCGTAGCCTCTTTTATTCTGTCTTTTTTTGCTGTGTGGCTATTCTGAAAGCCAAATAGGTGTGGAAAGACAGGAATTCCCTATTATTTACCCTGGGAATTTAGATAATAGATGAGTTTGTTTGACCCAGCAGACCCCGAACGGCAAACGCTCCAGTCTTGCTAATTTGAGGCATTTTTTTAAAGCTTGAAACCACATTCTTAGCTTTATTTTTGTTAGTGGAGGGAAATTAAAAATGGGTCACTGCATGGCTCAAAAAAGCATGCTCAGAGGATGATTAATTATTAAAGTGACTAATACTACATTTGCCTCAGAGCGCTTGTGACTTTAATCCATGGCAGGGGCACAACTACCAGTACTCTACTCCCCGTTTGTGAATCCCTCCCTCCCTGCCAGTCTCTCCCCCTTTTTCTTCGTCTATCCCGCTAGCTAAATTCAATTTCAGATTCAATTAGCTTTATTGGCATGACCAAGATACATATTTGAACTGCCAAAGTTTTATCACTCTGCTGTGTCAGTCCCTTCTCGCTCTCGTCTCTATGCTCCCACCCCTCCTTCACCCCTCGCTTCTGTAGATTGCTGTGTAAGAAAGGAGGCTGCAACTACTGCTATGTTAGAAATATGCGGATATTTTGACAATATTGCCATGGCTATTTTGACAACACTTTGCCCAATAGCTCTGCCAATGTGGAGAAGTCTGTGAAAGAACACAATTTCTCAATTTTCTTCATTGCGTCTTGCACCTGAACCCAAATGAAGGGTGCATGTGCATTTTTTCTCAAACAGATTATATTAAAAAAGCACTTATTTTATATAATTATTTTGTGTAATTTATTTTCAGAATTCACCAAAAATGAAAAAATATGAATGGTTTATCCATTTTGGAACTGGCACAGGGGCCCGTAACACTTTCAGTGAGCTTAAAATTGTCAAATATCTGCGATATTCAGATATTCATCCTAAATCTAAAACAGCATCAAAATCATGTAAAATTTAGTGCTGTCAAATCGATTAATCGTGATTAATTGCATCCAAAATAAAAGTTTGTTTACATAATAGATGCGTGTGTACTGGTTATACTTTTAATGTAAATATAAATACACACACATGCATTCATATATTTAAGAAATATATGTAATATATAAACACAAACCTATATTTTGAATGCGATTAATCGCGATTAATCGATTTGCCAACACTTATTATAGACAATAATAATTAATATAATAATTCAAAAACTACTACTTGGAGTAGTAGAATCATTGTTACTATTTATTTACTTATTTATTTTGTTTATTTTTATTTTGTGAATAATTGCGTAAAATATAAAAATTACACTTTAATCTACATATTATTCATAAAAGCAACTTTTCCTATCTGAAGTTTCTTCTAATATAATATTATTAGTAGAAAATAATATTATTATTAAGTAAATAATAAAGTCAATTATCTTAATGTGAAATTAAAAATATACATGTATACAAGTATATTTTTGACAATGTACTAGTGGTGGGCCGTTATCGGCGTTAACGTGCTGCGTTAACGTGCTGCGTTAACGTGAGACTTTTATCGGGCGATAAAAAAAATATCGCCGTTAATCTATTCTCAAAATTGGGTTGGGAGCTGGGTCTAAACTACGCAAGCTATGATGACTTTCACCTTGATAGTTTAACGCGGATATGTACCAAAGACTATAGAATATGGTCGCGCGTTTATGTCTCCTCCGCCAAAACACAGACGGGATCACGTCGTCCTTCATTCATAAAAACCGAATCTATTTTAGCGCGAAATGCCACGTAAATTCGTCGTTTTTTGGATTCATAAATCAAATATGGTCTGTCACTTAATTCAAATCGCGATATGGACTACTGTCTGTGAAAACTGAAATGCAAAAAGACCGTTTTAATATGAATCCGGTATGTTCCGTTTGCCTAGCTGTATGTATGAAATTCATACTATGAATGGTGGAGACGCGCTTTTACTACACGCATACTGAAACACACGTGACGCTCCCGGTAATTTTTGGCTGTGAGTGTCACTTTTACCGTTTCATTTGAGAAAACTCGCATCATGTCATACTGTATACACAGAAACTTCACGGCAACCTGTCAAAATAAAAGTAAGGTGTAACATGTTTAGTCATTATTTGGGTAGCACACATATTCTGAATGCCTTCAGCAGAATTCAAATGAGCCATTTTAATCTAGATTAATCTAGATTAATTCCAAGATTTAATCTAGATTAAAAAAATTAATCTATGCCCACCCCGAATATTATGTAACTTTGTAAACCAAATATTCAGGTGAACAAAAGTTCTAGTAGTTTATTTTATTTTATTTATCTTCATTGCATCCTGAACCTAAACCCAAATGAAGGGTGCATGTGCATTTTTTTCTCAAACAAATGGGATGTAAACAAAATTGCACTTACTTTATAAAATTATTTTATGTAATCTTTTCTCAAAATGTACAAAAAAAAAAGGGAAAATATGAATTGCTTATCCTTTCAGAACTGGCACAAGGGGGGCAGTAACACTTTCTATGAGCTTAAAATTGCCAAATATCGGTGATATTCAGATACTCATTCATCCTAAATCAAAAACAGCATCACAATCTTATCAAATTTGTTGCTGTCAAATCGATTAATCGTGATTAATCGCATTCAAAATAAATGTTTGTTTACATAATGGATGCGTGTGTACTGTGTATATTCATATGTAAATATAAATACACACATAAATGCATATATTTAAGAATATATGTAATACATAAACACAAACCTTTATTTTGAATGCGATTAATCACGATTAATCATTTTGAGAGCAATAATAATTAATATAATAATTAAGAACTCCTACTAGTAGTAGTAGTAGAATCATTGTTACTATTGAATTACTTATTTTTGTTTATTTTTATTTTGTGAATAATTGCATTAATTAGAAAAATGACTAATTAATCTGCATATTATTCATGAAAGACTAATTAAGGTTAATTACAATGTTAAAAATTCAGTTTGCTACTTCTCCTATCTGACAAGTTTCTCCTAATGTACCTGATTCTCAATTCTCATATTTTCTCTTCTACTCCCTCAATCATTCTCTTTTTTTCTTTCCCCATTCAGCTTCACTCCTCCCTTTCAGCTGCTCTTTCTGTCTCCATTTTTGTGTCATTAACTTTGGAAATGGCTATGGTTAGTGGGAACAGAGCAGAAAGGGAGGGGGGAGGGTGAAAGGAACCAGGAGAGCAGGCAAGAGAATCATTAGTTAAATATTATCCAGTCTGTTCCATTAAGGCTGAAGGGAAGGCTCATGCTCCTGAGCGCTCGGAAACAATGGAGCATGTGCCCACCACAAACACGCACATCGAGTCCTGCAGGTGTTCGGGGCTCATGGTAGCACCACAGATGGCTAACCTCTAATGACACTTAATGACACTGACAGGGAGAGAGAGACAGGTAAAATGCGCTTTAACAAAGATCTGGGCTGAAAGGTATGGTGTATAAAGCTGATTTTGTCCGGTGTTGGACATCACACTGAAGAAAAGGTATTTGCTTAAACATTAGGGCAAAATGCAAGTATTAGAATATGAGTTAAAGTACTCCCGTGGCTTCATAACATTAGGGATTAAAATCACATGGACTATTTTAACGATGGCCTTTATGGGCCTCAAACATGGTAGTTGCATTGCTTTCAGGGTCAGAAAGCTCTTGGATTTCATCAACAATATCGTGTTCTGAAGATAAACAAAGGTCTTAAATTTTTGGGTGAACAGTCCCTTTAATACAAAACAAAAAAAGCGAATGCTATTTTAAGAACTTGCAGACATCAATCAGACGCTGCATTTAGAAAATTTCCAGGTGAGATTTTTTTTCCGAAACAATTAAAACCACCCTGTAGGGAGAGAGGTAACATCTGAGGAGTATTGTTAAGGCTAATTGTGGACAATTAAAATAATTACACGAAGCATCCATATCTTCTTTTCATCGATGGCTAGAGAGTGGTTTCAAATGACTTTCCAATTTAACCCTTGAGACTTAGAGCTGCACATATGGTGTAGTTAACTTCTTTTGTTAGCCGTAGGTGGGAACAAAATGAACGTCACTGCCTCACGATTTCCATGGATACATCCAATGTTTCGACGAGCTGCTTTCTCAATGAAAACCTTGGTTGTGACGCCATCACAACAGGCAGGCGCTACAAATACAGTTGTTTTTTGTGGAGAAGGAGAAGTGAAAGAGCACCCATGCACTTGTTTTTTTTTTACCATTACGCTGTACGATAGCCAATAATAACGCACAGTCCTGTCTTTTAGGGCGAGTTTTCAAATCGCTGCGGTTCGTGCACACACTCTCAAGCACAAAATCGCTAGGCTCATGCCCATTCACACTAATCGAACTGCAATCCCTCAGCCATCTGGCAGACGTTCACCCTCACACACATGAACTCTCGCTCACACACACACACACACACACACTCTGACACCCCAATCAATTAGTCTTAGGGTTGTGGAGGAATGTCGACCAGGCAACTCTGAGCTCACAGCATTCCATCTATCTCACACAGGCACACTGCTCCACACACACACATACACAGAGGCTTATCGGCCCCAACTATTACGAATGAAATAAAGCAATCAAGGGCATTTAAATGCGGGCATGTGGAAGCAGGTAGAGCTTTGCTGAGAATGCATTCAGAAAACAGAAAAAAATAGTCGGGCTAACCAGAAATCATTACATGAGGTTTGTGGTTTGTGTCTTACCAGTGCTAAGTACATATGTGCTTATGTGGGCAGGTTTTGCAATCCTTGTGGGGACAAAATTCCTAAAAGTGTCCCCTGGGGAACAGCAAAACCTGACAGAATCACCTTCTGGAGAGAATTCCCAGAGAATAATTAAAGTCTTAGCGTTTCTCCGTCATCATTTACCTTGTATGTTTTCTTTTTTCAGTTCATTAAATTGGCTGCAATTTAGAGCCCAAAGCTGTCTTTTGTGCTCCTCAGAAGAGAGAGAGAGAGAGAGAGAGAGAGAGATTGAGTCATACAGGTTTGGAACAACGTAACCGTGAGTAGCTGATGAGTTTTTATTTTTAGGTGAACTGTCTCTTTAAGTAATTGGCTTAAAGCAAGTATCACTGTTATTATTGCCCATAGTTGCATTGTTTGTTCTATTAGAATGATACCTCAAACCATGGAGATTATTGATATCTTTAAGTGATTAGATGTAACATTTTTGCCTGGTGGGCAATAAAATGGACAAAATCTCATTGACTTGATTTGAAGGATGGACCTGAGCCATATGTAAAGACCAGATTATCATAGAGACCTGAGCCAAGGAGCCAACAACTTTATAATGTGGTTTATAGTTTTAGCAGCAGGGTTGTGCACCATTTATGATTGAATTATATATATTAGGGATGCAACAATACAGTTAGCCCATGGTTTAATACATATATTGTTTTTTTTAACCACAGTGTTCGGTTCGGTTCAGTTCTGATGGCTTGGCACATTAGAGTATGGAAGCCCTTTTCAGCCACTGGATAAAACATTTAAAAAGGTAATTGCGATCTCACAATTCTGACTTTTTTTCCGCAATTGCTAGTTTACATCTGGCAATTCTGACTTTTTATATATAAACTTGTAATTGTGTGTTAAAAAGTTTGTGAGATTGTGAGATATAAACTCGCAATTGCTAGTTATAAAGTCAGAATTGTGATAAAAAAAAACGTTTTTTCTCACAATTAGAAGTATCTTTCAATTGCGAGTTTATATTTTGCAATTCTGACTTTTTATTTCGCAATTCTGATTTGTGATTCTCAGAATTATGAGATATTATCTCTTGCAAGTTTATATCTCATAAATCTTAACTTAACTTAACTGTATGTTATAAAGTCAGAATAAAGCGATAGTTCTGAGAAAAAAAGTCACAACTGTGATATGCAAACTTACAATTTCGAGAAAAAACTCAGATTTGTGAGTTTATATCTTGCAATTCTGAATTTTTATTTCACAGTTCTGACTTGTGATTCTCAGAATAATGAGATATAAACACAATTGCGAGTTATAAAGTCCAATTTTGAGGGGAAAAAGATACATTTAAGTTTATATCTGACAATTCTGACTTGTTATAAAGTCAAAGTAAAAAATCTGAATTGTGAGTTTATATCTTGCAATTCTGACTTTATTTCTCAGACTTGCAACTTTATTTCTCAGAATTGTGACTTTATAACACAAAATTGATTTATGTCAGAATTGAGATATAAACTCACAATTCTGAGAAATGATGTCAGAATTGCATGATATAAACTTACATTTGCAAATAATATAGTCAGAATAAGAGTCCAATTTTGAAGGAAAAAGACAGTTAAGTTCTCAGAGTTTATTGCTGTTTGACATAGGCTTATTATTATAGCATAGAAGATCGCTAAAGGAAATAATTTCAAACACTCGACTGATTTTGTGAGGTAAAAACAAGTTATGATGTTCTCTTTTGCTCTCTCTTGTTATTTTTCTCGTAATTTCCATGTAGTGGCTAATGAACCAGAAGTCTTGTCCAATGACGTGTTGAATAATAAGGCAGATATATAGTGACAATTGACTTCCAATGTTAACTATTATGAAAAAAAAGACATGGGAGTGAGTAAATGACATACTTTTTATTATTGGGTGAACTATTTCTCTAGCTTTTTGTGGATCGGGGTGGAATAATACTTGATTTTCCAGAATACATTACCTGTGTTGGATTTCTTCCAGATTCTAGTTCAACTGTAAAGAGAAGTGCGAGCAATTTAATTCAAATTCACTCTAATTCTCCTTCTGTTTGAGGTAAATATAAAGATAATTGCAAAAGTATGGAATGGCTGTTTTTGTATGTCTGCTTTAAGATTTGTTGTCGTCATATCACAGGTGTAGACGTATGCTGGCGCAAACATGCCTTAAACAAACTACAGATGGTTGATGGTATGACCGGTCGAGGACATTAAGTTAGATTGAAGAGAAAATTGCTGTAGGGACTCGCTGGTATCATCAAGGTATGTGAAATACTGCAGCGTGTTGTTGTATGTATGCATAGACGCGCTCGTCTCGGTGTGCTGAGCTTGAGCGTGTTATTTTATAATAAACTGTGTGTTTACTGTAATGAGAGTCATAATGAATGGCTCGCTCAGACAGGAGAGTTCAAACTCTTTATGTGTGAAAAACGCACACAACCTCCCATCCTCCTCCTCTTTTTTTCTCATTCTAATGGGATCATGACTCCATGTTTTTCCTTCCTCCTTTTTAATTAAGAAAGGCCAATCACCCATGTTGTTTATCTGTCCATCTATCTATCCATCTATCTATCTATCTATCTATCTATCTATCTATCTATCTATCTATCTATCTATCTATCTATCTATCTATCTATCTATCTATCTATCTATCTATCTATCTATCTATCTATCTATCTATCTATCTATCTATCGATCTATCTATCGATCTATCTATCGATCTATCTATCTAATACTATACTATTCTTGATTTGGACTTTTTATGCATTAGTTGTTCAATATTTGATTTGATTTGAGAGTGAATGTCCACTTAGGTTTTGTTCTTCAAAAGACCTGAGCTGTATGAATTACTTTTACACAACCTTTTTGTCTTTTCTGGAGCATGAAACTTTTGCGCCCCTTCGACTTTCTTTCTGTGGACAAAAACTGTTGAAACATTTATCAAATATTTTCTTTTATGTTCCACAGAAGAAAGAAAATCATGCAGTTTTGGCACAACATGAGGGGGAGACAATGATGGCAGAACTTTTATTTTTGGGCAAAATGCAGTGGTGCTGAACTTGTGGGTCGTGACCTAAAAATAGATTGGATGTTTTTCTGGGTTACGAACATTAGGGGAAAGTTAAAGAAAAAAAAACTTTTAAAAGGTAAAAGGAAAGGCTGCAACTGTCAAGCTTCACAGTATTTTGGTGCAAATTTGACATGGACATTGCATAGCATGCCTTTATAATACTATAGACCCACAAGCTCAAAAAGAAAATGAAGTGTGTGTGTGTGTGTGTGTGTGTGTGTGTGTGTGTGTGTGTGTGTGTGTGTGTGTGTGTGTGTGTGTGTGTGTTTTAATTGCAGTAAATTAAAACTAAAACCATTAAAAAAATCTTGAAATAAAAAAAAAAAAAAGCACAAAGAGTGTAAAAAAATGACCTTTGCATATTTTTTGCACTCTTTACACTTTATTTTATGGTCTCTTTCGAAGCATTGAATAAAAGATTGTTTGAAGAGACATAAGCCCGGCATATCACTGTTTTACTAGTCCTATGTTTTGTTGAATCTACACACTGGACTAACTTGGTTAACTTGGTTAAAATGACTAAAGCTTATATATTGGAATATTTTGGAATATTTGACCTATCCCCAAAGTTGTCCCTACTGAAACACATTAATAATAATTTAATTAGAAAGTGATATTGACCTATTAAGATTTTGCTTACAAATACAAAAAAAAAGGCCATTTTATAAACATTTTTTCAAAGGTAAATCAATAACAATTACAATTTTAACAACATTTCAAGTGTAATTTATAACATTTGTTGTATTCTGAATCCAGTTTTTCTTCGTAAAAGGCAAAAAGTTAAACTTACTCATTTCAGCGTAAAGGTGAATTAGTTTGAATATACATTAAACCAAACACTATCATAACATTGTAGCTGATTATTCAGTATTTAGTTTTTTGTTTGTTTGTTTGCTTTTTTGTTTAGTGATAGGTGTTCACAAGTCCCTTGTTTGTCCTGAACAGTTAAACTGCCTGTTGTTCCCGCAAGTTCTTTGATTTTTCTGCATTTTTGTGTATTTGAACCCTTTCCAACAATGACTGTATGGTTTTGAGATGTGTCTTTTCACTCTGAGGACAACTGAGGGACTCATATGCAACTATAAGAGAAGGTTCAAACGTTCACTGATGCTCCAGAAGGAAAAAATATGCATTATACATTTTTGCCTAAATATATATATATATATATATATATTTTTTATTTAATACTGCCCTTCAGAAGCTACAGAAGATACCTACATGTTTCCCAGAAATGTACCCTGTCCTTCAAATTCCAAAAGTTTTCATCCCCAGCTCTTAATGTATCACGTTTCCTTCTGAAGCATCAGTGAGCGTTTGAACCTTCTGTAATAGTTGCATATGAGCCCCTCAGTTGCCCTTAGTGTGAAAAGATGGCTCTCTAAATCATACAGTCATTGCTGGAAAGGGTTCAAATACACAAAAATGCAGAAAAACTGTTTTGCTGATACTACAAAGTGTATGTAAACTTTTGACTTCAACTGTAAAATAAAATACATAGTTGAAACAAATACTAAACACTAGACAATGACACATAATCTCATTTTCTGCTTAGCACTTATAACTGCAGATTGCAGATTATTTGTTTGTATGCAGGCATCAAAGCAATGAGCTCATCAGCCTTCGTCTATGTGTTTATATAGTTGCAATGCCACTTAATTTGCTCCTAGTTTTCTAAGCATGGTGATGATGTATTTACTCAAATAGGAGCTGTTGGAGAGGACTTTCTTTGAAGTGGGACATTCTTGTTGTGGCCCATTCAGATTCATGCATTCCACTCTGGCATTCCTCTCCATATTGAGATGGGTTGGTTTATACGGCTTCTATAGACACTACACAAAAGGTCTGGTTAATTAGCAGCTTTGTCAGTTTAATAGAGCGCCACACATAACAGATACACATACTCACACACACACGCACTTCTTTTTCTTTGTCTGTCCTGGTTTGTGTTGGTATATAATGAGGTCCTCGCTTGCACAAGGGACAGTAAAACTGCAATCAGTGTTCAGAATGTGTGTTTGTGTGTGTGTGTGTGTGTGTGTACTTGAGTATGTGTGCTGTGAATGCATCAAGGGACTGAAAGGCACCAGGTCTAGGTGGCGATCTTCTTTTTATGTCACACAACAATCATACAAAGAGGTGGACGAGGAAATGATGAAAGCCGGAGCTCTCGAACGCCTCTTCTTGCGCTAATAAAGACGAGCAGAATAGTGACACGGTCCGACCCTGACCTCCGTAATTCCTCTCTACAGAGTAGAGAATGTGGTGTTGATGTCAGGTTTGAGCATGTGTTTGTGTGCGTGGATGGGTTATAGTTAACTAAAACTAAAACCATTTTTAAAAAACTGTTATTTAGTTAGCTATGTTAGAACAAAATCTAAAACTGAAATAAAAATCAATAAAAATGTATTAACTACAAAATTTTAAGTAAAACGGAAACTGAAAATGCAAAAATAAAATATTCAGAATAAAACAAAAGAAATAAATAAAATGCAGATATAAAAGTAAAATTTAAACTGAAATAATAAAT